>NC_044399.1:52152740-52454615 GCF_006542625.1 Nomascus leucogenys
GGAGTTCTCACTTTTATTTTTGTTACTTATGGTTTTTTTCTTTTTTTTTGCAATAGATTGATAGTGATTTATATAGTACACTTGTGCTAAAGCATTTTGGTGAACTAAGTTAGCGATGAAGCTTTTTATCATTTGAAGAAGTACAGGTAGCAAACAAGGAAATAGTAAGCAGGTTTCTATTACTATTATTACTCCTATTATAAGAGTTTTAAACCTTTTTATTGCTGGGAACCAATTTCCAAACATGGCTCTCGGGTTGAGTCTGTGCCATACTTGCATGGGTACATGTGCCAGTTTTGTTGTATCTTTAACTATATCCTCAACTACTTGCCCCAAATCATCTATGTGTAGGCAACAATTAGTAAGGTTAAATTTTTCACAAGCTCTTCCTTTAGCTGCCAGCAAGTAGTCAAGAGCTAGTCTATTTTGATAGGTAGCATTTCTCATCAGAGTCTCTTGCTGGGCAAGAACAGTCAAGGCTTGACCAGTTTTATTAGTAATAATTTCTACAACAGCTTGTAACCATATGATTTGGTTGAGCATGTAGATGGGGGTTCGATATCCCCATGAGCCATCTTGTGCCCAAGTGGCGGGTCCATAGTATTGTATGATTCTTTCAGGGGGCCATTTATCATCTTTCCAATTACCTATGGCTATGCTTCATTTTTTCATGGGAAGCATAGACTGGGAAGCCCAGAAGCTCACCTGTTTTTATGGGCAGTAAGAAGAAAGATGGCTTAATAGTGCCAATTACACAGCTATCTGTCCACTGATCAGGCAGCTTAGCATAAGCTCTGTGTCCACATATCCAGTATAACCTGGTGGGGGCCATCCAGTCCTGGTGGAATTCTGGGTGGGCCCAAACAGTCTGGAACTTTGGAAATTTACCGAATGGATTTCTTTCTGTGTAATTAGAACTCCACCATGTAACTGTTTTTGTGGTACCATTATACAGCTTTTGCCCAAGACAACTAAGTCATCCTACAGAATGAGTGAATTCTTTTCTTTTTCTAGCTATGCAATATTGTCCAATAATTGAGACTTTTTAGAACCTAGAGATGATCAGGGTGATTCTTTTGGGCCAGGAATTCATTAGGAACTGGGTCTGTAGGCACTAATTCTTGGGCTTCTTATGGCCATTGATCTCTTAATACAGTTTCTCCACAAACGTAACATGAAGTAACATTTAGAGACTGGGCTATATGCTCGGCTAATTGCAAAAACAAATTTCTGGTTTTTCCTGGAGTCTCTGGTACTGGTACATTTAGTTCATCATAGAAAGTCTGAAATACTGGTTCCAGAGAGAGTTTACGAGCCTGCTCTTTTACTAAGATATTTACTGTAGGACCTAGTCTTTTCCTATTGATGCCCAGAGATATATTTTTGTTTGTTTGTTTGTTTTTTACCTTGGATTTAAGGGATTTGTAATTATTAATTTCAAGGGGTTGCAGCTTCGACTCATACAGGAGGGGCTGACTTCTCCTTTTTGGAGCTAAACAGGATCTTTTTCATTCTTTCTTTAAGTAGTCTAGATGACACAAGACCAGTAATTACACACATTTGCACATGAGCTTAATTTATGGCAGATATACTTGTTTCCTGCCGTGTAACTTTTTTTTTTTCAGTTTAAAGAACTGTGTCTTATTCTATGCTGATTGCTATTGATAGTGGCACAAGTATTAAATTTTAGGGTTATATGCTTGGAGACCCCTCTTTCTTCTGTCCTAGCTATTACTTTATTTGTGTCACCTAGAAAAGGTCCGGTCCTTCATTTTATTTTAAAAACTGTGATCATGGGAGGCTTAAAATGGGGCATAACACGCATCAGGTTGATTATTTCCTGGGCTATATACCTTGGATAGAATAGCATTATACAAACAAGTTTTTTTTAGAGTCCTGGTACACTTATAATAACCATAAAATAATAGAACTGTAGCAATCTTTTGTCCTACCTCAGTGACTTGATGTATATACTGGGAACAGCCCTCAGTCTTAGGAAGGTCAGTTGAAGTCCTCACTGTACAAGTCCAAATTTTAAGGAAAATGAGTCCTGCAATGAGTTACCTCATGCTTTGGCTGTGTGTGGACCAGTCAGCTTCTGGGTGTGACTGGAGTAGGGCTTGTCATCTTCTTCAGAGTCACTTTGCAGGGGTTGGCGAAGCTGGTCCCATCCACATACAGCTCCCAGTCTACTGATGTTTAAGGAAGTTGGGCCTACTAGAATAAACTGAGTCCAACACCTCTACATAGTTTATGTTTAACTGGGCTCTCTGATACCAGGAGTAAGGTGACAGGGTTAGGGTGTTGCAAACTTCAATGGTTATGCAGGGATTTTCACAGAGCAAGCTTTGTTATCTAGTTAGTCCAGCATTCATTAGCTAGTGGTGTCCTTTGGTATTTATTAAAATCACCACAGCATGGGAGGACTTTAGGTTTTGTCTAAGAGTTGGCTTATCTGCTTCTTGTGATAACAGGGCCATTGCTACCAGGGCCCTTGGACATGGGGGCCAGCCTTTGGAAACCCCATCTAATTGTTTTGAGAGATAGGCCACTGGCCTTGGCCAGGGCCCTACAGTCTGGGTTAAAACTCCAACTGCCATTTTTTTTTTTTTTTTTCTGACACATAGAGTGTAAAGAGTTTTGTCGGGTCAAGTAGCCTCAGGGATGGGACCGACATGAGTTTTTCTTTTTAACTCATGAAAAGCTCATTGCTCTTGGTTGTAATAAATGTAGTTTATTTAATCTACATTTTTATTGATTGTCATCTACCAAAATATTGACTTAACTTCTGTAACAATTTGATTTCAAGCTTTAATTTGATCTGGTATTCCTTGTGGGGTTCCAATTGCATCTAAATAGATGTGAGTTGAAAAACCTGTAAGGGGCTTCTCTTGCTTTATGATGTCTTTTTTTTTTTTTTCTCCCTCTGGTTGATGAAATGCCAGGGTGAAAGGGATAGCCAAATGGACTAAAGCACAAGTGTCACTCTAGTTATTCAGCAGAGTGCCCAGTAAAGGTCCACCACAATACCACCACACATCCACTCAGGGATGAACAAGGGCTGATTGATAAGTTCTTGAAAATTCTTAAGCTCACCACATCCCTTCAGGTCTCCAAGGAGTGGTAAGTCCTCCTCCCTGCCATGAGAGACACAAAGTAAACTTAGTGTTGGGAAATGGAAGCTGGATGGACCTCAGGGTCTGACCCACAGGGACTTCGGGATATAGCAGAGAGAGCTTGGCATGACTTACTACTCCAGGCTGTAGAATCCTGGAAAAGAGCTACCATGCAGCCCACGCCTGGTCGACTGGAGGACCACCTTAGTGGAAGGGGGCAATCAGGGCCTCTGGCCTGCCATGTGCACAAACATAACAATTGCTTTTGTTTAACGTGCAGATGGAATATTTGATCCATTTCAACCAGGCATTTGCATCTCGGTATGCTATCTTAATTGCCAAAGTTTGTTTTAAGTCTTTAACTTTTATGATCCTCTAGTAAAATGAATGTTTCCTTTAGCACCTATTTTTATTAGTTTTTAGACCAAAGAAAGCTAAACACTATTTTATATTTCATAATGTTTCTTGTATGATTTTTAAACCAGATAAGCTAAATTTTACCTTTATATTAGTGTGTTATTAATGTTAAACTTAATTTTAGTGAAATCTTTTGGACATATTTATCAAATTTTTTACATTTGACCATAAGGTAAGATTTTATAGACTCTTTTTAACCTTTTATAATCTTTGTTAAAGAGCAGATTGATGTTTTAAGAAAAACCTGTTGCAGTTTTACTTTAATGTCCAGTTTACAGAAAAACTGGATGATACCTTTTTAACTTTAGCTAATATGTTTACACACAGAATTTTCTTTACAATTAACGTTTAAAAACTTGCTTAAACTTTTAAAACAATAATTTTTTTAACCTTTTAATGTAGGTAAAAATCCACATTTTTATGTCTCCTTATAATTTTTTACCAAAGGTATATTTTACTTTTCTTATACACCTTGTATATAAACTGTTTCTTCAATAGTACTCACGAGGCCTTATTACTTTTAAATTATACAATATTTTTTGCATAAAAAAAATTTTTTAACAGTTTTTCTTTCACGACTTTCGCAGACAATTTTTCAACATGTCTCAACTTTCTGACTTATTACAAACATTTTTTTTAAAAAAACAACCAGTTTATTTCAGGACAAGAATTTACCATATAACACTCTTTTTACGTAAATTCTGCCTCCCCCCTTTTTTCTTTTCTTTTTTTTTTTTTTTTTTGAAGATAACTATTCTCTGTTCTTTTTAAAGCGAACTTTTTTTATGTCTTTGGACTAGACTGTCTAAGGCCACAAGATTAGAAGTTACTATAATACATGTTACACTGTTAACTTTTAGCAAACTTCACTTTTGTTGAAAACCTTGTAAGTTTGGGATTTCAATTATCCTTTGCTATTAATAAGACCTTGTTTAGTCTAAATTAACTTAGAATTGGTATAAATGGTCTCTTTTTCCCTCTGCTGGTCTTTCCTTGCCTCTGCCAGCTGCTTATGCTGCTGTTCTCTTAACTACTGTGTGGGGGGAAGGGGGTCTAAAACCAGCTGTAACTGTCTGTGTATAGAAACTGGTCTGGGTGCCTTGGCTTACAGGTTACCTTATGCCATACCTTTGAAACAAGGGACCTGTCCAGGCCTCCTTCTGAGGGCCAACCCACCTCTAATGCTGGCCAGTCTATTTCACACAAAGTTCTAAGTTTTCCTGGTGTCCCAGTAACACCATAATCTCCCTTAAATTCTTTCTTGAAAAAAAATTTTTTTAACATAGTTCCCAGTGGGGTTGGCTTACCTTGCACCTGACCCATTTTTTTTTTTTTTTTTTAGACAAAATACCATGCTCACACCACACATACTCACCACAAGACAAAGAATGGGTAAAGAGGGCACACACACACTTTTACCATTTATAACAAACCAAAATCACGAAATTCAAAATCTGAGTACCAAAAAATTCAAGCCAAGTCAAAACCAAAACCAAAGTATCTAGCAATTCAAGTCAAGCCAAAACCAGAACAAAAGTGCCAATGCAGGCATGCCATGGGTGATCAGGCCGTGCTTCCACTCAGATGGAGTGGGGCAAGTTCCAAAGACTAGTCTTTTTTTTTTTTTTTTGAGACGGAGTCTCGCTCTGTCGCCCAGGCTGGAGTGCAGTGGCGCAGTCTCGGCTCACTGCAAGCTCCGCCTCCAGGGTTCACGCCATTCTCCTGCCTCAGCCTCTCGGAGTAGCTGGGACTACAGGCACCCGCCACCATGCCCGGCTAATTATTTTTCGTATTTTTAGTAGAGACGGGGTTTCACCGTGGTCTCCATCTCCTGACTTCGTGATCCGCCCGCCTCGGCCTCCCAAAGTGCTGGGATTACAAGCGTGAGCCACCGCGCCCGGCCCCAAAGACTAGTCTTAACAAGTTTCAGATGTCCGGACTCCAAGTGCCAGACACCACCTCCTTCCTGGTGTTCAGCCAGTGTGTTAATCCTCCGCGGGGGCCTGCTACACGCTGCTCTGGTGAGGCGTTCCACTGGGGCAATTTCCTACCTAGGAGTACTCTTTGGATTGTGTCACTCAGGCTGGCCAGAGTCCCCTGCAGGGATGCTCCACAGGGCAGGCCTAAGCCACCTAAGGGGCTGCCTCGGCCTTCCCTCAGTTACCTCGATTCCTGGTCAGGGAACCAAGAAATGTAGCAAGACGAGCCACAGACAAAACCTCTCAGATACCAAGTTGTAGAAGGAAGGGCTTTATTCAGCTGAGAGCATCAGCAAACTACTGCCTTAAAATCTGAGCTCACCAAGTGTGCAATTTCTGTCCCTTTTGAGGGCTCACAACACTAAGGATTTCACATGAAAAGGTCTTGATTGATTTGAGCAAGCAAGGGGTACACGACAGGGGCTGCATGCACCGGTGGTCAGAGAGAAACAGAACAGGGCAGGGAGTTTCACAATGTTCTTCTATACATTGTGTGGAATCTATGAATAACATCAGTTTCTAGGTTATGAGTTGATTTTTAACTACTGGGTTTAGGCCAGGCAGGCCCAGGCCTGGTTTTGGGCCTGGCACCGGGCTGCCTGTCTTTGATTTCACTTCCTTGTTTTTTTCTTAAAACAGGTACTGAGTATAAAACAATATAAAACAATATGAGAGGGTCTCTCTCTTCCCTCACTATGGTTTTTTTTTTTAAATGTGTACTCTTTACTTGCTGGGTATAAGTTTCACATATGTGCATTAAAGCAGACTTTTGTTATGTTGTTCTAATGTTTTCTTTTTTTTCATTTTTATCTATTTGATTTACACTTACAAAAACACGTATGCTAAAAACTTCCAGTCTAACAGGGGATTTGTGAATTTTATCCTATGATTTTTATCAAATTTGCTTTATATGTTTTTTCTTTTTTAAAAAATTATTTCTAATTTGTATGGGTACATAGTGGGTGCATATATTTATGGGGTACATGAGCTATATTAAGGATACAAGCATACAGTGAGTAATAATCACATCAGGGAAAGTGGAGTATACATCACTTCAAACATTTATCATTTATCTGTGTTACAAACTTTCCAATTATACCCTTAATTAGTTAAAAATGTGCAAAAGATTAATTTTTACTGTAGTCACCCTGTAGTGCTATCAAATACTAGATCGTGTTCATTCTATGTTTTTGTACCCGTTAACTATCCCCACTTGCCCACCCACCTCAATCCCTACTACCCTTCCTAGCCTCTGAGAAACATCATTCTGCTGTCTCCGTGAGTTCAATTGTTTTCATTTGTAACTCCCCAAAATGATTGAGAACATGCAATGTTTGTCTTTCTGTGCCTGGCTTATCTCACTTAACATAATGACCTCCAGTGTCATCCATGTTGTTGCAAATGACAGGATCTCATTCTTTTTTATGGCTCAGTTTTACTCCATTGTGTATATGTACCACATTTTCTTTATCCGTTCATCTGTTAATAGACACTTAGGTTACTTAAAATGTCTAGAATAGCCAATTTTGGCTATGCTGAATAGTGCTGCAATAAACACAGGAGTGCAGATATCTCTTTGATCAACTGATTTCCTTTCTTTTGGGAAATCCCACTACAACTAGCAGTGGGATTGGTGAACCATATGGTAGCTCTAGTTTTAGTTTTGGAGGAACCTCGAAAGTGTTCTCAATAGTGGTTGTACTAATTTGCATTCCCACAAACAGTAGAGAAATGTACCCTTTTCTCCACGTCCTCACCAGTATTTTTTTATTGCCTGTTTTTTCAATAAGAGCCATTTTAATTGGGGTAAGATAATATCTCTTGTAATTTTGAGTTACATTTCTCTGATGACCAGTGATGTTGAGCACTTTTTCAGATACCCATTTGCTATTTGTATGTCTTATTTTGAGAAATGTCTATTTCAATTTTTACCCACTTAAAAATCAGATTGTTAGATTTTTTTCCTTTGAATTATTTGAGTTCCTTATATATTCTGGCTATTAATCTCTTGTCAGAGGAATAGTTTGCAAATATGTTCCCCTATTCCGTGGGTTGTCTCTTCACTTTGTTGATTGTTTCCTTTGTTGTGCAGAAAGGTTTTATCTTCATGTAATAGCATTTGTTGGCTGGGCACTGTGACTCACTCCTGTAATCCCAGCACTTTGGGAGGCCAAGGCGGGTGGATCACCTGAGGTCAGGAGCTTGAGACCAGCCTGGTCAACATGGTGAGACCCCATCTCTACTAAAAATACAAAACTTAGCTGGGCATGATGGTGGGTGCCTGTAATCCTAGCTACTCAGGAGGCTGAGAGAATCGCTTGAACCCAAGAGGCAGAGGTTGCAGTGAGCCGAGATCATGTCATTGCACTCCAGCCTGGGTGACAAGAGCGAAACTTCATGCCCTACCAAAAAAAAAAATAGCATTAGTTAATTTTTGCTTTGGTTGCCTGTGCTTGTGGTGTAATATTCAAGAAACCTTTGCCAAGTGCAATGTTTTGATGAGTTTCTTCAATGACTTCTTTTAGAAGTTTCATAGGCTGAATTATTAGATTTAAGTATTTAATCCATTTTGATTTGATTTTTGTCTATGGCAAGCAACAGAGGTGTAGTGTCATTCTTCTGCATATGGATACCCAGTTTCCCCAGCACCAATTATTGAGGACTGTGCTTTCTCCAATGTATATTCTTGGCACCATTGTCAAAAATAAGTTCACTGTAGATGGGTAGATTTATTTCTGTATTGTCTATTCAGTTCCATTGGTCCATGTGTCTGTTTATGCCAGTACCACGCTGTTTGGTTTAGCAGAACTCTGTAGTATAATTTGAAGTCAGATAATATGATTTCTCCAGTTTTGTTCTTTTTGCTCAGGATTGCTTTGCCTATTCTGGGTTTTTTGTGGTTCCATATAAATTTTAAGATTACTTTTTCTATTTCTGTGAGGAATGCCATTGATATTGTGATATGGATTTGATTTCATATCCTGGATTGAATCTGTAGATTGATTTGGGTAGTATGGAAATTTTAACAATATTTATTCTTCCAGTCCACAAACATGGAATATCTTTCCAGTTTGTGGTGTTCTCTTCAATTCCTTGCATCAATGTTTTATAGTTTTCATCGTAGAGATTTATAACTTTTTTTGGTTGAAGTTTATTTTTACATATTTATTGTATTCACAGCTACTGTAAATAGCCTTACTTGATTTCTTTTCCAGATTGTTCGCTGTTGTCATACAGATATGCTACTGAATTTTTATGTTGATATTGTATCCTACAACTTTACTAAATTTATTTGTTCTGATAGTTTTCTGGTGTAGTCTTTAGGTTTTTCCAAATATATGATCATATCATCTGCAAAAAAAAGGATAATTTCACTTCTTCCTTTCCAATTTGGATCCCTCTTTTTTCTTTCTCTTGTCTATATAGGACTTACAGTACTATGTTGAGTAACAGTGAAGAAAGTGGGCATCTATGTCATTTTCCAGATCTTAAAAGAAAGGCTTTCAGTTTTTCATCATTTAGAATGATACTATCTCTGAGTCTGATGTATACAGATTTTACTGTGTTGAGATATGCTCCTTCTAAATCCGTTTTTGAAGGTAATCATCATGAAGTGTTATTGAATTTTACCAAATGCTTTTTCAGCATCAACTGTAATGATCACATGGTTTTTGTCCTTCATTCTGTTGATGTGACGTATCATATTGAGAGATTTGCATGCATTGAACCATCCTTATATCCCTGGGATAAATCCCACTTTGTCATGATGGATGATCTTTTAAAGGTGTTGTTGAATTCAGTTTCCTAATATTTTCTTGGCAATTTTTCCATCAGTATTCATCAGAGATACTGGTTTTTAGTTTTCTTGTTTCAACATGTCACTCTCTCATTTTTGTATCAGAGTAATACTAGCCTCATAGAATGAGTTTAGAAGGATTCCCTCCTCTATCTTTTGGAAAAGTTTGGGTAGGATTGATATTGGTTCTTTAAATGTTTGGTAAAACTCAGCAGGGAAGCCATAGGGTCCCAGGCTTTTCTTTGCTGAGAGACATTTTTCTTTTTTTTGGGACAGAGTCTCACTCTATTGCCCAGGCTAGAGTGCAGTGGCATGAATTTGGCTCACTGCAGCCTCCGCCTCTGCCTCCTGGGTTCAAATGATTCTCCTGCCTCAGGCTCCTGAGTAGCTGGGACTACAGTTATGAGCCATCAGGCCTTGTTAATTTTTTAATTTTTAATTTTTTTTTTTAAATTTTTTTGAGACCAAGTTTCACTCTGTCGCCCAGGCTGGAGGGCAGTGGTACAACCTCAACTCACTGTAACCTCCGCCCCCTGGGTTTTAAGCGATTCTCCTGCCTCAGCCTCCAAAATTTTTTTTATTTTTAGTAGAGACAGGGTTTTGCCATTTGGGCCAGGCTGGTCTTAAACTCCTGGCTCAAATGATCCACCTACCTCGCCTCCAAAAGTTCTGGGATTATAGGCATGAGCCACCCAGCCCTGCTGCTGGCATACTTTTTATTGTCTTTGACCTTATTACCTTCTATTGGTCAATTCAGGTTTTTTGATTCTTCATGATTCAATCTTGTTGAGTTTTATGTATCTAGGAATTTATCCATTTCTTACAGGTTTTCCAGTATCAGTTGCAATGTCTTCTTTTTTCATCTCTGATCTTATGTGGGTTTTTCTTTTTTTCTTAGTCAAGTTAAAGATCTTTTTTATTTTGAATTGTTTTCTTCATTCAATTTTATTTATTTCTGCTCTGATCTTTATTATTTCTTTTCTTCTACTAATTTTGGGTTTGTTTTGTTCTTGCTTTTCTAGTTCTTTAAGATTAAACTTTAGGTTATTTATTTGAAATTTTTCTACTTGTTTAATATATGTGATTATTGCTATAAAATTTCCTCTTAGTACTGCCTTTGCGGTATTCCACAATTTTTGGTATGTTGGGTTTCCATTTTCATTTGTTTCAATATTTTTTTTAAATTTCCTTCTTAATTTCTTCATTGACCCACTGGTCATTCAGGAGAATGTTGTTTAATTTCCATATGTTTGTGTAGTCTCCAAAGTTCCTCTTGATATTGATTGCTAGTTCTATTTCACTGTGGTCAGATAATATACTTGATACAATTTCTATTTTTTTGAATTTTTAAAACTTGTTTTGTGGCTGAACATATTGTCTGTCCTTGAGAACGTTCCATGCACTGAGGAAAGGAATGTGTATTTTGCAGCCATTGGATGAAATCTTCTGTAAATATCTATAAAGTCCATTTGGTCTGTGCTGCAGATTAAGTCCAGTGTTTTAAATATGACATGCCACTCTCTCCTGGCAGGTAAAATTTCCACTAAAAAGTCTGCTGCCAGGTGTATTGGAGCTCCTTTGCATGTATGGAAGCTCACTTGCTCCTTTGTTTCTTTTCTCTTACTACTTTTAGGGTCCTTTCTTTATTCTTGCCCTTTGGGAGTTTGATTATTAAATGTCTTGAGGTAGTCTTATTGTGGTTAAATCTGGTTGGTTTTCTATGACCTTCTTGTACTTGAATATTGGTATTTTTCTCTAGGTTTCAAAAGTTCTCTCTTATTATCTTATTGAATGAAATTTCTACCCTAGTCTCGTTCTGTATGACTTCTTTACAGCCAATAACTCTTAGATTTGACTTGCTGAGGCAATTTTCTAGGTCTTGTAGGCATGTTTTATTTTTTTAAACTGTTTTTTAAATTTTCTCCTCTCTAACTATATATTTTCAAATAGCCTGTCTTCAAGTTCATTAATTCTTCTTTTTGGTCAGTTCTGCTGTTAAGAGGCTCCGATGCATTCTCCAGCTCTAGAATTTCTTCTTGGTTTTGTTAAACTATTAAAAACTGCATTAAATTTATCTAATAAGTTTCGGCATTTCTTCTCTCTGTTAACTTGAATTTCACTGAGTTCCCTCAATATTGCTATTTTGAACTCTCTATCTGAAAGGTCACATGTCTCTGTCACCCTGGGATTGTTCTCTTGTGACTAATTTAGTTCATTTGATGAGGTCATATTTTCCTGGATGATCTTGCTTATAGATGTTCGTTGATGTGTGGGCATTGAAAGTTTGGGTATTTATTGCAATCTTCTCAGTCTGAGCTTATTTGTACCCATCCTTCCCAAAAAGTTTTCCTAAGTATTAAAAGGGAATTGAGGGTTGTAATCTAAGTCTTTGGTCACTGCAGTAGTATATGTATTAGAAGGCACTGAAGCCCGGTAATGCTGTGACTGTTGCAGACTTGTAGAGGTACCACCTTCACGTTCTTGGGTAAAATCTGGGAGCCTGATATGGTTTGACTGTGCCCCCACCCAAATCTCATCTTGAATTGTAGCTCCCATAGTTCCATGTCATGAGAGAGACCCAGTGGGAGGTAAGTGAATCATGGGGGCAGGTATTTCCCATGCTGTTCTCATGATAGGGAATAAATATCATGAGATCTGATGGTTTTATAAAGGGGGGTTCCCCTGCACATACTATCTTGCCTGTCACCATGTAAGACATGACTTTGCTCCTCATTTGCTTTCCACCATGATTGTGAGGCCTCCTCAGCCACGTGCAACTGTGAGTCCATTAAACCTCTTTCCTTTATAAATTACCCAGTCTCAGATATGTCTTTATTAGCAGTGTGAGAACTAATACAGAGCCTTACCAGGATTATCAGCAGAGTCTCTTATTCTCTTTCCTCATTTTCCTTCAAAAAAGGAGTGTTTCCCTCTCTCTGTGCTGAGCTTCCTGGAGTTGGGGAACAGGTAACACAAGTGTCTGTGGCCAGCACACTAGGAAGTGCTGGGTCAGATCTGAAGCCAGCCTAGTACTGGGTCTCACCAAGGCCTGTGGTGACTGTTGTCTGTCTACTGCCTATGTTTATTCAAGGCCCACGGGCTCTGTAGTCAACAGGTGGTGAACGCAGCCAGGCAAGTGTCTTTCCCTTCAGGGAGGGAGCTTCCTTCTGGCCCAGGGTGGATCTAGAAATGCTGTTTAGGAACTAGACCCTGGGGTTGATAAGTTTAGGGATCTATTTGGTGCTTTATTTTACTGTGACTCAGCTGGCACCCAAGTTGGAAGATAAAATCCTTTTTACTCTCCCCTTTTTGTCCTCAAGCAAAAGACATCTCTCTCTGTGGTCACCATGGCTGGGAATGTGCTGGGTCACACCTGAAGCCTGCACAGTACTAGGTCACCTAAGGTCTGTGATGAGTACTGCCTGGCTACCACTGATGTTAATTCAAGGCCGAAGGATTCTTTCGTCAACAAGTGATTAATTCTGCCAGGACTAGGTTCTTCACTTCAGGGCAGCAGGTTCCCTTTTGACCCTGGGTGTGCCTAGTGATACTGTCTGGGAGCTAGGGCCTGGAATGGGGGTTTCAGAACTCTACTTGGTGCTTCATCTTACTGTGGCTCAGCTGTTATCCAAGTTGCAAGACAAAGTCCTTTTTACTCTCTTCTCTCCTTTCCTGGAGGGGAAGAAAGGAGTCTCTCCAGGAGCTGCAAGCTGTGATGCCTTAGGTTGGGGGAGGGGTGACACAAGCACTCCCTTGGCTGCCCCAGCCGGTGTCTCTCTGGGTTACCTGCACCCCAAGTCCACTGGCTCCAAACCCAGCACAGCACCAAGACTTGCCCAGGAATTGCCATCCATATGGCCTAGGCTGCCTTTCAACTTTACTTAGCACTCCAGAGTGCTTTAGCCCATGGTGGTAGGTCTAGGAGGGACTCAAGTTCCAGTGGCTGGATTGCATGATTCTCCTCTAGTTAGGACTGATCTAAATGTTTCCTCTGTAAGTGCTGGCTGAATGCTGCCCTGTGTAGCTTTCTGCTGTGACCACAGCAGCACTGAGTTCCAATGCAAAGTCCCAGAGTCAGTACACTCTTTCTCCCTCAAGCACAGAGTTTCTCTCTCCGTGTCATACCATTGCAGGGGATGGGGCAGTTTAATGCTATCTTCCTACCCTCTTATATGCCTCTTTTCTTAGATATTAAAAGCAGTTATTTTGATCATTCACCTAATTTTTTGTTCTTATGAAGGTGCTTTCTAGTGTGGATAATTGTTCAATTTGGTGTTCCTGCCTGGGGGATGATTAAAGGAAGGTTCTATGTGGCCATCTTGTCCTGCCTCCAGGATCCGCTTTATATATGTTGAAGTAATTTAGGTACCTAAAATTTAATTTTTAACATCACATAACATCTGGTGAACTAAAACATTAATTTTTATGTAGTTACTGTGAAATCTATATTAATATATGTCCAGCAGCTTTTATTTTGGTTAGGACTTGCTGAAATAATTTTTCCATCATTTAACTTTCAATATTTTCATGTTCTTATGTTTTAAATATGTGTCTTATCAATAGCTAGTATCTATATTTTTATATCAATTCTGATAATATTCATCTCACATTCTTTTACCTGTATGCATAATTCAGTTTCATTAATGACATTAGTATATTCATTTTAACATTATATTGTGTACTTTTTTTTGCACTACCAGTCAATGCTATTTTGTCCTTCTTTACTGTCTTCTTTGGAAGTAATTATTTTTCATTTCAGATACATGGAAATATATATACATATATATTTCAAATGTATACATGTATACATCATATATATTTATATAGATAGATTTTTTATATGTTTCAATATGTTTATAGTTTTCTATACATTATGTAGATATATGTAGTTATAAACATTTCCATGTCTTTGAAATAGATATTTCTTCTTCTTCCCTGTCTTAGTCCTCTCATTCTTTCCTCCCTTTCTTCTTACCTTCCTGTTTTTAAGTTCTCACTTCCTTTCTTCCATGCCTTGTATAAAGTAGCACTCGCTATGTAACTCTAGACAATCACTGCCACATGGGAATTCTGTTGCCAGAGTCTCTTGACCTGCATATAATTTTTAACTTTTTATTTTGAAATAATTATAACTTCCAAGAAGTTATTTCTGTAAGAAATATACAAAAATGTCTTATGCACCTCTTACCCAGTCTCCCCAATAGTAATGGCTTGCATTACTATGGTACACTATCAAAACATTGGTACAATTACACTGATAAAAATTAACATTAGGGCAATCCACAGAGCTTATTCAGACCTCATCAGTTTTATAAGCACTCATCTGAGTGTATGTTTTATGCAATTTTGTTAAACAATCGCACAGTTTTATTTTTGTCACATGTATAGCTTCTTGTAAGTATCACCATATTCAAAATAAAAAAGTGTTCTTTCAACACAGGGCTCCCTTGTGTATGCCTATACATATCTTGTATTTTTTAATAAAGCATGTATATGTACATATGAATTTTATATAGAATATTGTGTTTTGCAAATGCCCATAAATAATTTAAAATGTTTTAGCTGCTATCGCATCTAACACTGTGTAGGCCTAGAAAAACATATCTATTGCCTGATTTCAGCCTACAGCTGCCTGTTTGCCATCTGGTTTACATTACTACTTAGCTAAATAACACTATGTATCTAATGATTTATTATATGTTTTCACCTAGTGTATGGCATTTGTTTATCTGGAGATGTAGGCATTTGCATTCTATTCTCCTTACTATTTAGACATTTTAAAGAAAAGGCTGAGATTATTTCTAAGGCTGCTAATCACTTATTATGTAGAATATTTGGAGATGAACACAGCAAGTCAGAGGTCATTCTTTTCCTTCTTGTAATCAGCACATGCCATCCATGAATCTCTTTCCTCAGGTTCCAGACTCTTGACAGTGTGTCAATATACACAAATTTCAATTGTGATTTCCCCACTAAGGAGGTCTAATACATATCAGTTCCACTATGGTGAGCTAATTGCAGGCCTGAACGTTTACCCTGGGTCTGCATAGCAAGTGCAAAGGCCTGCGTGAATTTATTAGCTTATAACCCTATGTTAAACATGGTTCCTGGAAAAAAAATCAATGACATACTTCGTTTTCTGGCTCTAAATCTCCAAGAAACCATCTTGGCCCTTTGTGTCGGAATCTCCTGTCACATTTCTAAGATAATAATAACAAAAGGGACAGAAAACCTGTTCTGGGCCCTTACTGTATGTATAGAACTGCAATGCACTTAACGAGTCGTTCCCTTTCATCCTCACAACAAGCCTGTGGGACAGTACTATCATTATTCCTGTTTCACTGATGATAAAATTGAGGTTTCTGAGGGTCTGCATGTCTGGTAAATGTCATGCAGGAAATAAAAAGCTGAATCTTAAGGGAGATGTGAATGCAAATAATCTCAACCTTATTATTATGCTTTAGAGAATTAGTTTTTAGATTCTGTTTATTCAAAACTGGATAAGTGATGTAATATATGATAAAAGAGACAAATTCAAGCCACATGAGTCTAGAAGATAACTACATTTAAAAAATATTAAGTTCATACAGTTACTCTTTAATTAAAAGAAAAAACAAGAATCTACAGATCAACTTGTCTTTGAAGTTTGAAGGTTTGAAAAAAATGAGTGACATGCAAAATGTTCCTTTTTCATTTAAGTAAAAGTATTGAGAATAGCCAATGTATCTCTCTGTAGATAAATATAAGGAAATAGATGGTTTAAGATGGTTACCTACATGACCATATCATTAAACTGTACAAAAGTTGACACTGATAAAGACCAGAGTCCTTTAAAAGAATAAGTCAGAACAATGTAATTGATTTATTTGTAAAAGTAAATTAAAGAAAGCAAATCTATTATGCCCCACTAAGGTGTGAGTAAGGAACAGTTAATAAACATCCTGATGGTTGGTTAATAGATTCTTTCATGAGATCTGAGATGAGGTCAGGCTCATTATGTGGTATCTGCTTAGAGTCCATTTTTAAAGATGCGGGATTTGGCAGGCAGTTTTCTTGCTAGAAGCATTCATTGTTATTCCTGGTCACGTAGGAAGAATGAAGTGTCTGACAATGATGGACAGTGCAGCAGCAGCCTTGCTGCATGGAAATTAATTGGAAATCCTCTTCCAGAGAGCTGCTATCTTCTGTTACTACACAGAAACTTGATTGTGCTAATAATGTGTGTCCAACTCGATAAGAGACACAGTACAAGGCAGAAGCCAAGGATTTCCAGAGAAAAACAAAAACATTGCAGAACATAATCAAAGAGAAACTTTTTAGGTAAATGTATATCTTAGTCAGTGCTGGCTTCTATGACAAATATCCATAGAATGGGTGGCTTAAAAAGCAAATATTTATTTCTCACAGTTCTGGAAACTGGTAAAACTGAGACCAATGTGCTGGTAAACTCAATGGGTGGTGAGGACCAGCTTCATCTTTTGCAAATGGTCTGCTTCTCATATCCTCACATGATGGAGAGCAGAGAGAGGGAAACAAACTCTCTGATGTCTTCTTATAAAGGTGCTAATACTAATTATGAGGGCTCCATCCTCATGATATAACTAGCTCCCAAAGACCCCACTTCCTAATACGATCATCACCTTGAGAATTAAGGCTTCAACATATAAATCTGTGAGACACACAAACACTCAGTCCATTACAATGCCTAATTTCTCATTATTAGGGTGTTAATAAATTTTCTGTGACCATATTGAAACTTACAATAGTCAGATTCAAACCACATACAATATGCAATATAGGAATGTAGATTCTATATTAGGGACGGTTCCATGTGGGCTTAATATTACAATTAAGACTAATACTAACAGGGAGATTTTTATTTAAATTGATATAATAATAATTATAATAATAAGGATCATAATTATTGAACTTTTAGTATATACTAGTACTATGACAGATAGTCTCCTAAAAGGTCAAATAAATTTCCCAAGGCCATCTAACTTCAGATTCTACACATGTAATCACAATGCAATATGTTCCCTGTCTCTCCCTGTCTGTATCATAAGCTCATTGTCAGCCACAAATAGTGAACAAATAATGATAGCAGATACCAACTTAGCACTTATATGTCCTTGGTGCAAGTCATCTTAAAAGATGTATGTGTGTCCATATTTAAATACGCATATCTGCATATATTAACTATAAGTGTATATAATTAATATACATTTTATATATTTATATATAACATATAAATTAAGTAGGTGTGTATCCATTTGCTATTCACAGCCTCCCTATAAGGTAGAAATTTATGTATTTTTTATTATTAGCTGCATGCTACAGATGAAGAAACTGAGGCACAGAGAGATTGGATCACTAGGCCAAGCTGGCATAAGGACTTCTCCTAGGCCCAGGGACAGTTGGTCCTTGGCTGTACTGTTATCCACAATGTTCTACTAGCTTTGCTAGAGATAAGGATATAAAAATTGATGAGAATGATCCCAAAGCAGCAATGTTTTGTGAGAGATTTTTAGATCAAGAATGTTTTGCACCAGGTTTTGACATCATTTCTCACTTTCTTCTCCACATTTTCATAAATCAGTTATCAGGCTAACAAAAAAAAAAAAAACCTCATACTATTGACACGTAATTAAGGCTCATCCAAGGTCAAGGAAATATAGCAAGGCATATTAGGGAGAAGACAAGCAGCAGAGCTGTCTGGATGAAGAGGACTGACCTATTCCAGGTTTTTAGGCTATATGTGCTTTTGGAGGAATAATTTTAGAAAATAAGTAAACTTAGATCTTTGGAGTATATATGAATGCATGTATATATGTCACGTGTGTGTTTGTATATGTATATTCATTGCCATTACACACACATTTGAATTTTAGGGAGAAAAATTAGAACTTCAGCTCTTCTAGGAAAAGAAAAGATCTAGATTTTTAAAAAAATGAAATAAGATGTCCCTGGAATTTCTAATATATTTCCCCCTACTTATAGTTTACTTGTAGAAAAACTATGATAGATTAAAGAGCTCAGAGAAAATGCCACTGTTTGAGATATTTGGAAAATTATTCATTTAAGAATACTATCAATTCTGGATTAATATCAGCAACCAGCTCCTCTTTGCCGTACTAAGTGAATGTAATCAAAGTAGCAGCCAGAAGCAAAGCAAAATAGCTCACAAGGAAGTATTGTATTATACTAACATGGCACCATGAATTTGTCCTTGGGATACAAATAGATTTTTTTAAAAGGGGATGGGAAAAATCAAGTATTGTACTATTGTGTCTGGTAGTACTTGCTGATAGAAGTCTAATGGTTAAGAACAAAGAAAACGGTCCTGACTTTACCCCTTATCCCTTTTGTAAACTTCTATAGGCTTGATTTATCTGTGTCTCAGCCTTTTTGTCTGAGAGATGGAAATAATAGTTTCTACATCATAAAGTTGTTATGAGGATTAAATCAGTTAATATCTGGAAGATAAGCAACATTCCTCAGGGGATCAAGAGTTTAATCAGGAAGATTTCCTCATCTAGTACTGACAAGAGAACAATGCATGAACTCCAGAATTCCATATGCAAAGCTGTAGGGAGGCTTGGCTTGTTTATCCAAAAGAACGATGAGAGTTCAGACAGGTGTGTTATACTTTACCACAAACAGTCTATTATAAACTTACATTTAATTAGTTACTGAGGCAAAACCACGGGGAAAATTACAAGCCAGGCCAACCTTGTTTTCGAGATGCATGGATGACTGCAATCTGCATAGCTCCCCTCTCTTGTTTACCCTCCTCTCCCCAAGGCTGTGATGCTGACTTAGCTATCCACGGCTGCTCAGCACCATGCTCCAAACCCTTTCACCAGACTCCGCTCCCGAGTATATGACGTGTGTCTCTTCATCCTAAACCTTATCAAAACATATTTTTCCTTAGAGTTTCATTTTAGTTGGCTGAAGAAATAATCTGTATGGTAAACACCACCAACAACTTAACTTAGTTCGTAAGTATCTGTATTTTTCAAAAGGACTTCTAGAGTCATCACTGCTTTTGCCCAGAAAATAAATGCCTAATGCTCATTCTAGGAACAAAGGAATTAATGTCAATGGGAGGTAGGATAAAAATGGGAAGTCAGTGGTTTTCATCAAATAACACCCCCTTTGATTTGATGGCTGCTATAGAGGCAACAACCTGTTTTATCCTTTTCCCTGATAAGTACCAAAGCATAATAATTACAATAATAGTTAATACTTATTGTATTCCAGGCACAATACTAACTGCTTGCATGCACACCATTGTTTTGTTCTCATAAACATAGCTCTGTAAGGTAGAAAGTAGGAGTTATTATTATGTTTATAGATGAGGAAACAGGTTCACATCAATTAAGGATTTTGTCAAAGGCAAACAGCTAATAAGTTGAGAGACCAGAAATCTAATTCCATCTGTTTGACTCAAAAGCTCTTATATGTAAGAACAACATTTGGTTCTGTTATTTTCTTGGTTGGGAGAGAAAGCGTTGTCAAATGACACCTAATTCTGTTTTTCAAAACATGTCCTTTATACATGGAATTCTAACACAATGAATGAAATGAATTACATTATTACGGAGCACAATTGCTTCAGACCTTTCTGGGAAAGGAGGCAATTTTCTATCGTTATGATTATTTTAATGTCAAAAAGTTGTGTCTACACACAATCAAATTTATTTTTTACATGCTTAACTTCCCAAAGTGAAGAAATAGTGCTAAGCCTGAAGAGCCCCATGAGCTACTCTGCTCTGTCCCTGGGCCTCCAGCTCCCTACCGGACCTGCAGGCTCTTCCTTGGGCTCAAATGTGTTCCCTCCCCATCTGCCTTTGCTCAACACTCACTTATTCCCTAAGGCTTGCTTCCATGTGGGTTTTCTTCATCTAGAAACAAACTAACTAGCATAAAATCTATCTCCCTTCTCTAATCTCCTAAAGTCAGCTACCTTGTTTTCTTATAGTTCTGCAGGCTGGAAGTCCAAGATCAAAGTCCTGGCAGAGTGGTGTCTCCTGAGACTTTTCTTCTTGGCTTGCAAATGACTGCCATCCTGCTGTGTCCTCACGTGACCTTTTCTCTGTGTGTACTTGTCCCGGGTGGCTCTTCCTCTTTTTGTAAGAATGCCAGTTCTATTGCATTGGGGCCCTACCCTTATCATCATCTCATTTAATCTGAATTACCTCCTAAAGGCCCTATCTATAGTTATATCGGGGACTAAGACTTCATGTAAATTTGGGAGGCAGAGTTCAATCCATAATTTCAGAGTTTTCTTGATATTTGGAATCATAGTTGTCTCAACACTACCACTAGCCTGTGAACATCTGAGGAAAGCAGGTCTACCCAATTCACCTCTGCAACACCTAACATACTTAGTACAGTTACCTTCAAATAATACTGATCATTCACTGCACTCCATGTATTTACACCATTAAGCACTCCATATACATTTTTTCCAATCCCAGCAATAGCATTGCAAGGTAAATAGTTATTAACTCCACATTAGAAATGATGAAACTGTGGCCCAGATAGAGCAGGAATCTTGGAACGTTCTTATGATTGGTAAAGAAAAGAAATAAAACAGACCTAGGTCTATTTAAAGTAGAGCTCAGTCTCTTTTTCCTCCAAATATGTCTGTCATGACATTTACTGAAAGAAATAAATGCCACTAGGGTAGCCCATTGGTGGTGCCATTTTCTTTTTCACATTTTCTATGAGCAGGAGAATTTAGGAGATTTTCTTTGGTCACTAACTCAGAAGGGCAAAAGAAGAGAGGATAGAAATTTAAGTAGAGCAGAAGCAAAATAAATTCATTCCTTGCCAGACTTTTACATGAAGCAGTATTGAAGTGATTAATAAAGATGTTAGAGGTGAAGAAGGTATAAAGAACATGCCTGACATAATAATGACAGCATATTTCACCTCCAGAATAAGAACAAAAAATATAAAACAGTGCTTGAATTTAACAGGCAACCAGCTTTATTCATAGAATGGCAGCAGTGTGCTTAATAGGCAATAGGGAAACACCTGCCCCACAGTGGTCCCTCACTATCCCTCCACAGTGCCTAAAATTACCACACTGTTGTAACTCCAGTGGTTTAAGATTTTAGAAGATACCCATCCCGGTTTCACCTTAATCCCCATTAAAATGTAAAACTTTAACCTGTAGTATAGTGAGTTAAAACTGTTATTGTGTTATCATATATAATACAAGCTACAAGATAAACATCTGGTTTTTTTTTTTTTTTAAAAAGAAATAGCAGTGAATTGTGGGTCAGATAGGGTAATTCATATACTTAGATGTTCAGGAAAAACATGAAATCTTGGGAGGCCAGGGAAGGATATATCTCCTGGATAGGATAGTGTACAAAAGGAAAGGAACCTGGGGGAATGAACAGAGTGGGGAAGCAATTATAGTGAGGATGAGAAGTTGCTGAAAACCGCCTGACAATCATTCTCTGGGTTGCCCAAAGACTAAATTCCTAAAACTTTGGATTAAGGAATGATTGAGAGTTTTGTGGCTCTAGGCTTTCTCGGTAGAGGCTGAGGGTGATTGGGACAAAAAGTTAGAGATTGGGAGGTCTGAGTCAAGCAGGATAAATAAGTGGCATGTAGTTACTTCCTATCTCTTTGCCATTAACACTTGGGGTCATCATTTTTACAGCCTTCTGCAAAGCAAGTACTGAACTGTGATGCGAATTGATGTTTTCAATTTTTCATGAATTAATTTTCTATTTGGCTGATATATCCAGAAACCCTTACCTGTCTTTCCCTAAGCTGTCTGTGTAATTGCTTCTATTCTCTGCTTAGCTTTGGCTGTGGAAACCTAGCCCATTTACGGCATTTTTTCTTTCAAATCACACTGCTGCCACGGAAGCAATGAGGTCAGGATGGGCAGTTAGACCAGACAATTCACATTGCCCAAATTTCTGACTCAGTTACTGGAGGTTTGAAAAGGGGAGAGAAAAACAACTGGCAGAGACTTTATTCTTCTTAGCGACTTTAAAGTGTAAACGATTAGCCACACGTCAAAGTCAGCTGCACCGGCTCCCTCTTTCTACAGCACCTTCCTTCCAGTGAGTTGCCCCATGCACAGCTGAATGTGAGGGTGGAAAGAAGTTCTGCAGATGGTATATATTCGCATTCTTTCATGGCCAATCCTCTCCACAGCTGTGCAATGGCTTAGAACCAACATCCTGTTTTCTTACAAAATTCAGGATACTTTAGGAACTGAATCAAGATTATGCAGCCAAATTAGAGGTCTGAGATTGAGGCAAAAAGCCTGATTTTATATGTGGGCACCTACCATTGGCTTACAGACTTATCTAGAGTCTGTATGTTCTTATGTCCAAGAAGGTATAAAATGTTTATGACCTACCTGAAACAAAAGAGGAGATGATGATGTCTTGCCTCACCTGCTTTCTTCAGAGGTTAAAGAGAAATTTAACTTGTATAAGTGAAAATATGGTAGCCAAACTTCAATACCCTTCCATATAAATTAAAATTGTATAGAGTTAGAAAGTCTTTCACAGTATTAAATATATAAAGATTTTTTAAAAAATTAATGCTCACTGAAGGTATTGTAAGTAGTCAATTGCTGAACAAGTTTTGGACTCAGAATTTTTAATCAAAAAGTTATAAATATCCTCACATTAAAATGAATTGCTAAGTTAGAAGCCCATGTACTAATATTTTAATTGTGCAAAACTTTTAAATTAGAAATATGTAAAAATTATCTCAGAGAATTAGAGAAAAATTACAATCTTAATCCAGAGTTTACCTCCTTCTTGATCTTGTAGCCACACAAATCATGTTGATGATAGCGCTTGCAATCCAGAGCAGGGGTCGCCAACCCCTGGGCCATGGAGTTAGGAAGCCAGCCTCATGGCCAGAGGTGAGCAGCGGGCCAGGGAGCATGGCCACCTGAACTCCGCCTCCTGTCAGATCAGAGGGGGAATTAGATTCTCACAGCAGCGAGAACCCTATTGTGAACTGTGCATGCCAGGGATCTAGGTTGCAGGCACCTTATAAGAACCTAACTAACGCCTGATGATCTGAGGTGGAACAGTTTCATCCCGAAACCATCCCTCCCTGCACTTCCGCCCATCCATGGAAAAGTTGTCTTTCACAAAACCAGTCCTTGGTGCCAAAAAGGTTGGGGACTGCTGATCTACAGGGCAAGACATAGACACGGTATATGGTATATAACATGCAAAGTGATGCATGAACAATGAGTGCTACCGAAGTTCTAAGGCAGAATATATCACTTCCAGTTGAAATGCTGGGGAGAATGTGAAAATCAGATTTTTAAATATTTGGACCCTAAGCACGAGAAACATTTTAGTTTTTGAAGATGTTGAATAGAACCTTCGGAAAATTATTGAATTCTATTGTTGAAAAGAACTCAAAAAATTGCAAGAGAAAAATGTCCAGATGCAAAAAAAGAGTACAGTTGAATCTACCATTTTGGCTGTGGTAGACCACATCTTTGGGTATCAATGGGAGATCAGCTTAGTAAGGTAGAAAACAACTCAATATTGACCAGTATATGAGGGCAGAGGATTCAGAGGCATAGTTTTCTTCTTCTCTGTTAAAAAGCTATCATATGGCTATAATTATAAGGACAGATAATAACAAGTGTTGGGGAGGATGTAAAAAATAAAGCGATCACAGTCACTGATAGATATATTACTTTTCTGTGTTCCCCTTCTCCGGATTTAAAATATTTTCAATACATGGGATCTGGAAGCATTCTGTAATTTAGAAAAGACTTCTACTGATAATTCATCCTGAAAAACTCCAATTATATACCCAAGAAAATTTAGCATTCCAAAGTTTAGGGGAAAATTCATGGTAGTTTAAATAAATGAAAGCACATTCATAAAATTAAAATAATAAGCATCTATTAAAATATAATTATAGAAAAACATTTAATACAATTCAAACGTGCTCATATATTTTCAGTAAGTAAAATAAGAACACTATAAACCAGATAGTTCAGTATAATTCTTTAGATTAAAAAAAGTACATATATATCACACAAACATATACAAGAAAGGGCTAAAAGAATACAAGTGATATAACTCAAAAAGTTATGGGATTTCTTCTACTTTATAAAAATTTTACATGCATTCAAACATATTTTACAGTAAACATTTTATAGCAAAGTATGAATTTATTTTTCAATAAAATAGTAGCCAAACCATTTTAGATTTTGTAGAGGCCATGCAGCTTGTCTGAGAAATAGGCCATTCTTCCCTCCAAGACACATCACCAAAATGCTTTGAAATGAAAAACAAGTAGACAAACAAAAAACTTGTGTGCCTTTCTTCACTAATGGCACTCGATCAGAGACTTTAGCAATTTAAAACTGTCTTCATTTCCTCATCTGTAAAAAGAGGGGCTAACATTTAAGTTTTCATCTTGACCTGAAGGTTAAAGATACCTTATCTATATATTATCTACTATAATTTCATGATATCAAAATATATTATTTATTTAAAAACATGCATTGGGCACCTGCTATATAGCAAAAACTGTTAGTTGAGGAATTCACAGATAAGTGCTAACATTAAACTATGCGGTTGGCTTTTGAGAGTTATTTTCATTGCTTCTCAAATTTGAAAATGAACGATTATTTACATATACATCCCAATTTGTGTAGAAAATATTGTTGCATAAAATGGAATATAACTTGTTTTTGCCACAAATACAGGAAATAATTGCAATTTATTTACATATTTTAAATCTAAATATGATTAAGGTTTAGAAAAAGCATACTTGTAATGGTTTTAGACTTTTATTTGAAATATTTACATATATTTTCATCATGGGTTTTATTATTATGAAAGTAATGCTTATGCATTATAATAAATTGAAACAATAGTGAAAAGTGAAATACTTATACTCTTCCAATGATAATCCCCAAATACCATTCCTAGACCAAATATTTGTGTATGCATTTATAATTATTTGTAATATATGAGGATAATTTATAATTAAATATAATTGGATCTAAACTCCCTGTAGCATCTTTTTAACATCAATATATCATAGATATCTTGTCATCTATAAACTAAAAATATACATTATAATTTTAATAACTACTAGTGTCCAATTACATGATTATGAAACAGCATAAAGTGATAGAAAAATTAAAAAGTGAATCAAGAGATATAAATTATACCCCCAATTTGGAGTGCCTCTATGCGTCACTACATAAAGTTAAGAAATAGATACGTTGCTTAGTAATTTGGACTAAAGCACAAAGGAATTATTTTTGCTTCTGTGTTTGTCTGTGTCTGCAGATAGCAACTTAAGTCCTTTGCCTTGCCAGTACAGATTTTTCATATATATATATATATATATATATATATATATATAATCATAGAAATATATTTAAAATGTGTGTCTGTCTTAGTCTGCTAACCTGTAAAAGTGTTGGGGTGTTTTTAGAGATAATGAAGTACAAAGGAAATAGTTTTTCTGGAAGAAAGGCCTTGACGCTCTGACAAGACTGGTGCTGTCTGGTGCTGTCTTATTCTTAGGACTAAAATCGAGGACTGTTAGATCAGAAGGTGTCTTAGAAGGGCTCATATTCATCCCAATGTTATGTATCACGAAATGGAGGATATATAGATTATGTGATTTGTTTATAGTCACATTGACAATTTAATTAGTAGTTAAAGTCACAATCATAATCAGTACATTGTGACTTTAACTACTAGGATCTTTAAATTACGCCACAACGCATATTATCTTTCACATTCCTTTTGCCAATGTACTTTATTTTTTGTTGTCTTTGGTACTTCTAGCATAAACTCAAAATAAGATTATTAAAATATGATAACTATTTTCCCTTGACCTGAGAATGTTTGCTTGGATAAGGACATTTATAAGAAGTAATATATTGGTTTCTGTCCGTGGCATTTACAAACGTTTTCAGCATATTTGCTTTGATTTTTTTTCTAATGCTGCTTAACATTCCCAGCTCATCACATGGAAAACTTTCCCTCTATCAGGAGTCAATGAATGCTGCTACCTGAATCTGTCTGCTCTGATTGAGGAGGTGATTTGTGTAACCACGGAGTAAGAAACTGTGGTTTGGTTCAGCCTGAAATCACTCCTCAGAAAGCAAAATTGCCTTAGTGACTAGGACAGATCTGGAGGCAGGCAGGTGTGGGTCTATGGTACTGAGTGACAAGTTATGCTGGCACCAACGATGCAAGATGTCACTTAAGGTAATGGAAACCTCTAGTAACATGGTTAAAATGCTTGCCACAACTTATAACAGGCAAGCAAAACTACCAGAAAGCTTTTTATGACCTTGTTCTTGTTGCAAGGGAAATGAATCCATAGTGCTCACGACTACCTCCCATGAAGGCTGGCCTCTATGATTGCAAAACTGGAGAAAAGCCACTAGTTGCAGAAAAACTGGACCTGCTTTTCGAGGAGAGATGCTGAACAGCATAGCAGCATGCTCTGATGCCTTCACCTAACCTGAAATAAAAAAAAATCCCCGCAGATGTAAGAACAACTAAGAATACCTACCATCAGAGCATGGTGGAGTGAATACTGGTTTTGAGATATAGGTGACCTACAGTTGTTAGGTTTGGGTATAGGGCTGTACTGGTCCTCTAATTCTCTGGCTGTACTCTTTTTTCAGACTGCACAACTAGATAATCTGAGAGGCTTAACAAGATGATCTTACAGTTCTGATAAAGGCTATTTCCTCCACGTCATTGACCTGTAATTTGGAGAAATTATGGCTATGTTATTATTGATATTTGAGAAATATCTCTGAAGCCTGACCATTTATCCATCTATGGTAATGGTCATTTGAACATTGTAGTCTTAGAATGATCTTTTTGATTTTCTTTTCTTTTCTTTTTATTATACTTTAAGTTCTAGGATACATGTGCACAACGTGCAGGTTTGTTACATATATACACATGTGCCATGTTGGTGTGCTGCACCCATTAACTCGTCATTTACACTAGGTATATCACTAATGCTATCCTTCCCCCCTTCCTTGACCCCATGACAGTCCCCGGTGTGTGATGTTCCCCACCATGTGTCCAAGTGTTCTCATTGTTCAATTCTCACCTATGAGTGAGAACATGCAGTATTTGGTTTTTTGTCCTTGCGATAGTTTGCTCAGAATGATGGTTTCCAGCTTCATCCATGTCCCTACAAAGGACACGAACTCATCATTTTTATGGCTGCATAGTATTCCATGGTGTATAGGTGCCACATTTTCTTAATCCAGTCTATCATTGATGGACATTTGGGTTGGTTCCAAGTCTTTGCTATTGTGAATAGTGCCGCAATAAATACACGTGTGCATGTGTCTTTATAGCAGCATGATTTATAATCCTTTGGGTATATACCCAGTAATGGGATGGCTGGGTCAAATGGTATTTCTAGTTCTAGAACCTTGAGAAAACGCCACACTGTCTTCCACACTGGTTGAACTAGTTTACAGTCCCACCAACAGTGTAAAAGGGTTTCTATTTCTCCACATCCACTCCAGCACCTGTTGTTTCCTGACTTTTTAATGATTGCCATTCTAACTGGTGTGAGATGGTATCTCATTGTGGTTTTGATTTGCATTTCTCTGATGGCCAGTGATGATAAGCAATTTTTCATGTGTCTGTTGGCTTCATAAATGTCTTCTTTTGAGAAGTGTCTGTTCATATCCTTCACCCATTTTTTGATGGAGTTGTTTGATTTTTTCTTGTAAATTTAAGTTCATTGTAGATTCTGGATATTAGCTCTTTGTCAGATGGGTAGATTGTAAACATTTTCTCCCATTCTGAAGGTTGCCTGTTCACTCTGATGATAGTTTCTTTTGCTGTGCAGAAGCTCTTTAGTTTAATTAGATCCCATATGTCAATTTTGGCTTTTGTTGCCATTGCTTTTGGTGTTTTAGACATGAAGTCCTTGCCCATGCCTATGTCCTGAATGGTATTGCCTACATTTTCTTCTAGGGTTTTTATGGTTTTAGGTCTAACATGTAAGTCTTTAATCCATCTTGAATTAATTTTTGTATAAGGTGTAAGGAAGGGATCCAGTTTCAGCTTTCTACATATGGCTAGCCAGTTTTCCCAGCACCATTTATTAAATAGGGAATCCTTTCCCCATTTCTTGTTTTTGTCAGGTTTGTCAAAGATCAGATGGTTGTAGGTGCATGGTATTAATTCTTAGGCCTCTGTTCTGTTACATTGGTCTATATCTCTGTTTTGGTACCAGTACCATGCTGCTTTGGTTACTGTAGCCTTGTAGTATAGTTTGAAGTCAGGTAGTGTGATGTTTCCAGCTTTGTTCTTTTGGGTTAGGGTTGACTTGGTGATGTGGGCTCTTTTTTGGTTCCATATGAACTTTAGTTTTTTTCCAATTCTGTGAAGAAAGTCATTGGTAGCTTGATGGGGATGGCATTGAATCTATAAATTACATTGGGCAATATGGACACTTTCATGATATTGATTCTTCCTATCCATGAGCATGGAATGTTCTTCCATCTGTTTGTGTCCTCTTTTATTTCATTGATCAGTGGTTTGTAGTTCTCCTTGAAGAGGTCCTTCATATCCCTTGTAAGTTAGATTCCTAGGTATTTTATTCTCTTTGAAGCAATTGTAAATGGGAGTTCACTCATGATTTTGCTCTCTGTTTGTCTGTTATTGGCGTACAGGAATGTTTGTGATTTTTGCACATTGATTTTATATCCTGAGACTTTGCTGAAGTTGCTTATCAGCTTAAGGAGATTTTGGGCTCAGAAGATGGGGGTTTCTAAATATACAATCATGTCATCTGCAAACAGGGACAATTTGACTTCCTCTTTCCCTAATTGAATACCCTTTATTTCTTTCTCCTGCCTGATTGCCCTGGCCAGAACTTCCAACACTATGTTGAATAGAAGTGGTGAGACAGGGCATCCCTGTCTTGTGCCAGTTTTCAAAAGGAATGTTTGCAGTTTTTGCCCATTCGGTATGATATTGGCTGTGGGTTTGTCATAAATAGCTCTTATTGTTTTGAGATACGTCCCATGAATACCTAGTTTATTGAGAGTTTTTAGCATGAATGCTAAATTGAATTTTGTCGAAGGCCCTTTCTGCATCTATTGAGATAATCATGTGGTTTTTGTCTTTGGTTCTGTTTATATGATGGGTTACATTTATTGATTTGTGTATGTTGAACCAGCCTTGCATCCCAGGGATGAAGCCAACTTGATTGTGGTGGATGAGCTTTTTGATGTGCTGCTGGATTCAGTTTGCCAGTATTTTATTGAGGATTTTTGCATCGATGTTCATCAGGGATATTGGTCTAAAATTCTGTTTTTTTTTATTGTGTCTCTGCCAGGCTTTGCTATCAGGATGATGATGGCCTCATAAAATGAGTGAAGGGGGATTCTTTCTTTTTCTCTTGATTGGAATAGTTTCAGAAGGAATGGTACCAGCTCCTCTTTGTACCTCTGGTAGAATTCGGCTGTGAATCCGTCTGGTCCTGGACTTTTTTTGATTGGTAGGCTATTAATTATTGCCTCAATTCCAGAGCCTGTTATTGGTCTATTCAGAGATTCAATTTCTTCCTGGTTTAGTCTTGGGAGGGCTAAAATTGACACCCTAACATCACAATTAAAAGAATTAGAGAAGCAAGAGCAAACACATTCCTTTTCTATTTTAAATAGAATTTTTATTTTTGGAGACAGAGTCTCACTCTGTCACCCAGGCTGGAGTGCAGTGGCATGATATCAGCTCACTGAAACCTCTGCCTCCTGGGTTCTAGTGATTCTCCTGCCTCAGCTTCCTAAGTAGCTGGGATTATAGGCGCGCGCCACGACACCCAGCTAATTTTTGTATTTTTAGTAGAGATGAGGATTCACCATGTTGGTCAGGCTGGTCTCGAACTCCTGACCTCATGATTCTCCTGCCTCGGCTTCCCAAAGTGCTGGGATTGCAAGCGTGAGCCACCAGGCCCAGCCTTCAATAGAATTTTTAATTAAAATATCATTTCAAGAAAATATACAAAATTTTCTAATAAGTGCATAATGAAATATAATGTAGAACTGGATAATCTGGAAAGTTCAGGTAATTTGATGAAATTTCATAAATTTACTCATTTTTTCCTCAATACAACCTTGAAAACACTGATGAACTCTGACGCTGTCCATGGTGCTGAAAATTCTTCTAGGGATATAGCAGAGCATTATAGCTGCATTATGGGAGAACTCTCTTTAAGTAATATTTATGTTGGTTTAATTTTTTCTCAAGCAAGTAACAAAGTTGTATATAATAGTGGAACAAGAAGGACAGTTTTAAGTTGCATTACTATACTCAGTTTGATATCCAGGGCTTCCTCCTTCTCTCTCAGTTCTTACAAATTTTTTTAAAAGATATATTTCCTAATAGACAATAATTGTCAGTAGATAACTTACAAAGAAATAAATTTAAAATACAAGACAAAAATAAAATAATGTAAAAATAATACTAATGAAGCAGAGAGATAAAATATACACCTATCAAACAACTAAAACTTCTGAAGAATTCCCAACATTGAGGAAGATACAAAAAAATGGACCCATGTCATGCTATTGAAACTGTAAACTGGTATAAAATTTTTAAGCAGAAATTTGGCAATATGATGCAAACAGTTGAATTATATATAGTCACAATTAAACTAATCAACTCTTAGGAGAACAGGGTAGTACATTCTCATGCCTAGTATAAGAATTTATACAATAGTGGCCCAGAACAATTGCTTCAGTTTACATATTAATTACTTCATCTAAAAGTTGCTTATCATACAATAAAATTCAATCAAGTTTGATAGAAATTAGATTTAAATGTATAGTTTTTTCTAGTTCATACATTTAAAAAGTGCAACAAAATGTAATACAGATAGTAAACCTTAAAGAGTTGTTTATTTATTTTGTTTTTGTACAAAATGCACAAACATAAAATAAATTACAGAATTTTAGGGTTGGAAATTACTTTCGAAAAGTGCAAGACTTCCTTAAAAATTCCAGTAAAATTGATGATGTCAAATGTTAATTGCCCATATAATTTTTTTATAAAATTATATACTTTTGTATAATAACCTTACTTTTGTATAATAACCTCCTCATGGCCACAATACATCTTTTTTACCTGAGGTTGATTCTGGATAGGATTTCCTGCCCTTCCCTTTCCTTCAGTATTAACAGATCTCTAATGGTATAAGTGTATGATCCTGGGAAACCAGGTGATTTTATACCCCATCACCCAGGATGGACTTTTTTTTCTAGTATCATTCAATACAGCCACAATGAATGTTGCCTGTATTCTGAGGAAAACAAGTTTTGCTGCGCTTCCCACAGAGACCTGACACCCTTGTCAACATTTATTTTACCATATATGTGAGGGCTTTTTTCTAGGCTTTCTATTTTACTCCATCAAATCATGTGTTTTTAAGTTAGAATGCATCTTCCCCTGAGAAGCAAAATAATCACAAACATTAGGTGAATTATTTATTTCACTTTTCCTTAGAACTGGAGAAACTAGAAGAGCTGCTCTGGGATCCAGTCCCTGAGGAATGTGGGAAAAAAAATTGTTAAAAAATGAAAAAACACTTTGGGAGGCTGGGGGTGGGGGGTGGATCACGACGTCAGGAGTTCAAGACCAGCCTGGCCACCATAGTGAAACTCCGTCTTTACTAAAAATACAAAAAAAATAGCTGGGGGTGTTGGCGGGCACCTATAATTCCAGCTACTTGGGAGGCTGAGGCAGGAGAATCACTTGAACCTGGGAGGCAGAGGTTGCAGTGAGCCGATATCACGCCACTGTACTCCAGGCCGGGTGACAGTGCAAGACTCTGTCTCAAAAAAAAAAAAAAAAAAGTAAAGAAAAAAGCCACACAGAAAAGAGAAAAGAAGGGAACACCTCTGAGATGAGTGGCCCTAATTTGCAATCTGACCTGGGCCGGCAAGAATTTGTTTATATTCTTATGTTCTTCCCATTTAAAATTCTCCCTCTTCTTTCCATTGGATCATTGAGATAAAAGTGCTGAGGTAGGTACCAGAGACATCTCCTGGCTAACATTGTGCACCAATTTGGTCTTTCAGCTCTCCCCCTTCTCATTCTACATGCTATCTTCCACATTCTCTCCTTTCATGCCAAACTCATATACATACATTCTGCAATGAGTAAAGTCAGGGAAAAACAACCTGGTACCTATTCTTTGAAGAAAAAATGAAAGTTTGAAAGATGATATATTGGACTTTGCTAGAGTCTTTTAGTGATATTTAGGTTGTTTTTCCTCAATGTGGATAGCTTTGAAATCTGCCAAAAGCTTGGTATTTGCCATTTGTGCAGCATTATGCATCCTCTTCCATCTGCTTGGACTAGTCAGGGTGTCACTTGTGCCCTTGATCACAATAGAGTCAGTAGAAAATGAGAATAGAAAAATGGTTGGCAGTTGAGGTGCCTTAGGTTGGAACAGTGTCCCACAAGCTGACAGTGATAGAGTTCTAGCTGTCAGCAGGGTATCATCAACCCCAGGAGGGGTACGGATGGAAGTGAAGCATCCCAGGTGAATGGAGGAGCAGCAGGAAAGCATGTAAGAAAGATGAGAATGGTAGTTCAAAAATGCAGCCTGCATAATTTGTATCAGTCCTTTATATTAAATAAGTTTACATTTTTGTTTAGCGATGTGAATGTCCATTAAAAGATATATGGCTTCGTTCAACTTTAAGGCATTTGAGAAATTTGAAATAAGTAGTTTAGAATAAAAAGAGTCTAACTGAATCCTGATTAAAATACGTATGGATATAATTGAGGAAAATAGTAGAATCTTGCTAACGAGGACCAATTAGAGTTCAAACAATTGAAACTTGAAGATACTCCATTTAAATGCATACATAAAACTTGTCTCTCATTATTTTTTCCCAAAAAGAACACAGCTTAACCCACTTGATATTAACAGATAGTATAGAGATAACAGGTGTGCAGCAGATTTTTTTACAAGATAGTGAGCTATATACATGTATACTCCACCCACAGTACCAATTACAATAATACTAAAGAAATATAAATACTATAAATCCTTATTAAAAATAAATGAGGCATTTTGTTAATTTCTGCACAGCAGGTGCAAATAGGAAACAGAACAGAGGAGACTGCTATATAGATTCAGACGATCAGAATAAAAAAATAAGCCCGACAGAGCTCTTGAATTTCTCCAGATCTGGGAGAGCAAAGAGGACAAAATCAATGAGATGAGGTCAGATAAGGCTGAAAGCAAGCAATTTATAAAGTCCACTTTGTTTTTCCCTTTTACTACGAGAAAGAAAGGAATGCAGTCAGCAAACCTGGGCAAAAAAATTGTCAAAGAAATTGAGGTTCAAATATGAGTCATATTAAAGAATACATGATTTAGAAAATTGTTGGAAGGAAAGAAAAATTCATAAAGCTCCTTTCCTTTTATGCCAATAGATCATGAAAAGAATAATAATGGGATTTTGAAAGAATTAAAATAAACAATACCACAAAGGTAACAGAAGATACAGGAAAATATGTTTTGGGCTTTAAGGTAAGAAAGGCAATCCTACAAGTAAAACACAAAGTGAAGGTAAAGTTGTTAATTATAGTAAATTAGAACTGAGAGAAAAGCCTTGAAATGGAGAAAGAACATGGAGATGTTAGGCAATAAGTGGGAGCTTAGCTGAAAATATTTACCAAACTCATGAAGCAAGGAATTAATATTCAAAATTGTCTTGGAGCTCCTAAAAAAATAATGTAAATAGCCAATTAAAATAAGAGGAAAGAATATAAACAGGCAACTTGTGAAAGATGAGTATTGGAATTGTTTCCAGTTTTCCCTAGTGCAAACATTGCTGCAGTAAATAGCCTCAAACTCAAGTCTGTGATCACATGCACCAGTTCGTATATTTAGAATACATTGCAGTAGAACACTGGATAGGAGGCTGGGCACAAATTGCCCTCCAATGTGCATTTGCCAATTTCCACTCCTTACAAAACTGCATGTGAGTGTTCATTTTCCTGCATTCCGATATTATTAATGTTTTATATTTTCCAGTCTCATGGTTGAAAATGAGATTTCACTGATAGCACTGATAGATTTCACAGTTTCTTGATTAGTCGTTATACTTAGAATAGTTTCCTATGTTGATTGGACAACTGTATTTCCTCTTCTAAGAATTTTTGTCCTACTGGGTTATATGCTACACAGATTTATCTTGTTGATTTGTTACAGTATTCTATAATTCTTAGCGTTTTTTTCATTCCTTGTTCGAAGAGGAATGGCTACTTATGGCTTATAATAATGGCCACCTACTACTTATAATCAATCAATCAACAGAGAGCAACACATACATAACACCTAGAAAAATTGAGCTAATCACCAGAGTAACTCCAAAGAGAAATGATTGAGAGTGGCTGCCTCAGGAATATGAAAGGTTAGGGCAAAGTTGGCTCATTTTTATTATAAAACCCATTGGATTATTGGATTTTTAAAAAATCATGTATATGCATTACTTTAGATTTATAAACTTGTCAATTAGGATAAAGAGCAGTCTTTAATCCTTGACAAATCTAGGATATAAATTTTATTACCTGTAAGAAATTAACACCATATAAACCTCAATTTTCTCATGAGTAAACTAAGAATAATAATGCCCACCTCATAGCTGTGTTCTGTGTAAAATGTCTAGCCAATTTTAGCTTATGTCCTCTTCCTTCTCCTTTTAGTAACTTTATCTTTTTCCTTCTGTTACATTGCTATTAAAATTATTAAATCAAGGAATGAATCAACACATTTATTCATGACCTACTATGTAATAGTCAATAATTATAAATACTATGCAATTTCCCATCAAGGATATTACAGTTTGGAGATAAATAACATTGCCACCTTGTAGATTAAATCCAGCACTTTGAACCAACAGTAAGAGAATTGCCACAAGAAAAACTATTATGCCTATATTTATTAATCACTACAACTTACAGAAACTTGTGTTCAACTTTAGCGGTGATGCTGAGATGAATAAGTCATGGCACATGTCATCAAAGCATTCACATTCCAGCCAAAAAGAGACAAGGCAGACTTTGAAAGTAAACGGACACTTTGAGAAAAGGACATGCTAAGGGAAAGGAAAAGAGAGATCAATTACCTGTCTGTAGAATCTTAAAATTGTAATAAAGTAATATTTGGGCAGGGCCTATATAGATATGAAGACTTTTGTTAGATAAAAACCCAACAGAAGCAAAAATTCTAAAGGGAGCAGTGGCCTGAAAGGCTTACTTACAACATGTGTGGAAAATGGAGAAAATTCCTGTGTTGAAAAATAGGAAGAGGTAGTTGGTGATAATACTGAAGAAGGTATTATCACCAACTGCCTGCAGCACGATAATTCTTGCAGCTGCACTGGAGCACTTGCATATGAACACCTGTCATTTATGTCTATGGGTGCCTCTTCTCCAGTCCATAGGTAAACAGTTTTCTTGCCATACGATCCAGTTAGAATTACCATCAATGTAGTCCTTTTCCTCTCCCCTACACTCTGCCAAGAGGTGGACATGCAACCCAAACTAGGCCAATCACTTTGTCACCTAAGAATTTGAGTCTTGATCAAGGAAGTGCACACACCAAATGGCTGTTGGAGTTGAGTCAGTCAATTATAGCATCATCATGCAAATTTCATGAGTCCTCTACTAGAAGTTGTCCACTTTCTCCTTTCTCCTCCTTCCCAAGGCCCTGTTTCTCTTTAACTTTAGTGAGCTCCTAAATATCCTGCCAATAAATTGTGTGTGTGTGCGTGTGTGTGTGTGTGTGTGTAGTTTTGCTTTGTTTTTTTATTCTGTTTTGCTTAGCTTATACCAAGTCAGCAACTGCTGACTATAGCAAAAACCTCTATCTGATGAACTTAATGGGTTTGTATATAATTTGTAAACAGTGGGGAAGAAAATTTATTGAAGAGTCATATGATAAAGATGAAATTTAGGAAAATTTGGAGCATTATGGAATTAGAGTCAGAGTACAGGCAAGGGGAGGTGTACTATTATCTGGAATTAAGATTTAAAAGAAGTAGATAGATGTAAAAGAAGGAGATGGATGTAATAAAAGTGATATAGTTTGGTGGAATGAGCACCAGATCTTGTAGTTAAAAAAGAAAAACAATGGGTTTAAATCTCAAGCTCTTTCCAGCTTCTGACTTGCTTAGGCAAGTTACTTATACATACTAGACCCTTATTTCAATATTTTCCTAATGTGGACAGTAGTAACCCACTCATAATATTTTGAGTATAAAAATAATATATGGGCTGGACATGGTGGCTCACACCTGTAATCCCAGCAATTTGGGAGGCCAGCACAGGAGGATCACTGAGCACAGGAGTTTGAGACTAGCTTGAGCAGAATAGTGAGACCCCATTGCTACAATCTTTTTTTAAATAGCCAGGTGTGGTGGCACATGCCTGTAGTACCAGCTACTTGGGAGGCTGAGGTGAAAAGATCACATGAGCCCAGGAGTTTGAGGCTGCAGTAAGCTATGATTACACCATTGCACACAGCCTGGGCAACAAAGTGAGACTCCATCTCTCATATACATACATATATATATATATATATATACACACACACACACACACACACACACACACACACACACACATATGTATTATTATATATAACATAATACAAAGTGCTAAATATAATCTGTCATATACAGTAAGTGTTTAGCACTAATATGAATTAGTTTATAAATTCAGTAAGACCTGGCAAGTGACTGAATCTTACATGCAAGCTAAAAGGCAAGGTCAACATTGACCCCAAATTTTGAATATGGGAGGTACAGTAAATGATAACATTTGGACAAAGAAAAGAAGTTGGCTTGGAAATGGATGGATGCTATGGTCTGAATGTTCATGTTCCTCTAAAATTCATATATTAAAATCTCTAATGTGTTGGTATTAAGAGGTAGGGCCTTTGGGAAATAACTAAACATGAGGTTAGAGAGTGGTGAATGGGATTAGTGACTTTATAAAAGAGGTCTGAGGGAGCTCGTTTGTTCCTTATGCCACATGAGAACACATAGAAGGTGACATTTATGAGGAACAGGCCGTCACCAGACACCTAATCTGCTGGCATCTTGATCTTGGACTTCCCAGCCTCCAGAACTATGAGCAGTAAATTTCTGTTGTTTATAAATTAGTTAGTCTAAGGTCTTTTGTCATAGCAGCCCAAGCATACTCAGACAGTGGATGAGAAACTAAAATAATTAAAATGAAACTATTTTTTTTTTATTTTGAGATGGAGTCTTGCTCTGTCACCGGGCTAGAGTGCCATGGCTCGATCTCAGCTCACTGCAACCTCTGCCTCCTGGGTTCAAGCGATTCTCATGCCTCAGCCTCCCAAGTAGCAGGGACTACAGGCACGCACCACCATTCCCAGCTAATTTTTTTGTATTTTTAGTAGAGACGGGGTTTTACCGTGTTAGCCAGGATGGTCTCAATCTCCTGACCTCATGATCCGCCTGCCTCAGCCTCCCAAAGTGCTAGGATCACAGGCATGAGCCACCACGCCTGGCCAAAACCTAAATTTTTTGACATGTAGATTTTAAAATTATTTTCTCAAAATTTAAGAGAAAACTGAGGCATTTATAGTGAACTTCAGAGTCACCTTTATACTGCGGAAAATTGAAAGATGTGGTAACCAACTGAACGACTATAGAAAAAGAAAATATAGGCAGGGCACAGTGGCTCACGCCTGTAATCCCAGCCCTTTGGGAGGCCGAGGCGGGCAGATCACGAGGTCAGGAGATCGAGACCATCCTGGCTAACATGGTGAAACCCCGTCTCTACTAAAAATACAAAAAATTAGCTGGGCGTGGTGGCGGGCACCTGTAGTCCCAGCTACTCGGGAGGCTGAGGCAGGAGAATGGCGTGAACCTGGGAGGTGGAGCTTGCAGTGAGCCGAGATTGCGCCACTGCCCTCTAGCCTGGGAGACAGAGCAAGACTCCGCCTCAAAAAAAAAAGCAAAAAAAGAGAAAATATTAATGATTAAACTCTAAAGTGTTTATATAAAGGGTCAATGAGAAAGAAGAGTCAATGAAGGAGACAGAAGACACAGTCAGGAGTAAAAGGGAGTACAACTTCACGACATCACAGAAGCCAGAGAAGACACGTCCAGAGAGAGTTTTCTTACTCCATTGTTTCACATGCGTAAGGTGCTACAGAAAGGATAACTATGAAGAGTAAAGGGAATCAATTACATTTTCTCATTAGTGAGTATTTTCAGAGATTTATTTCAGCAAAATCATGAAAGTAGAACTAGATGCAAAGAAGTGTAAGAATAATGCATCATTTATGTTTCAGAATCGTTCTTATTCATGTTTCAGATGTTGCTTAGGAAGTGGCATAAGATACAGTAAAAGAAAAAAAAGGAAAACAAAGAGGAGTTGCCCACAAATGAAATAATCAGTTCTGGAATAATTATAAGTTATTTGAGAATATAACAGCAATTATAGAGTTTAATGTACTCAAGCAAATTAATATAGTTTAATATAGTCATGCAAATCAATGTGTGAGCATATTGTACAAAAGGCATTTAAAAGCTAGAAGCCACATAGTCCAAAAGCCCACACTGTGATTCCATGATATCTCTGTAAATGGTCCCAAGGCAGGTTCACAATATTTTTTACAACAAAAATATCTTAGAAATAAACCTGAAATAAGCCACAGAGACATAGTCTTTAATATTTGCATTATTCAATATTGATAAACATTGGGATTTAAAGATATATTTTGACAGAATTACCAAGACAGTTAATTTTCCCATGTCAGCTTTCTCTAGTAATAAACTCATTTATTCTTCCAAAAGGGCCATCAATCTCTTTCTTTTCATCATGATAGCTTATTTTTTTTTCATTTTTAAGCTGTTTGCATACAATCATGATAATATTTAATGATGAAAGTCATTTCCTCAGACTCATCTTTAATAATGCACTTTATATTTAGCTCATGGTAATCTCTCAAGCTAAAGAGTAAGGAAAAACACATTAGCAATTATTTGTTCTGAACCCTGGGAAAACAATGCCATGAGCTTTGCTCAGGACTTCTTTGCATTCTTGCTGGGAGAGCTTGAGTCAAGTCTTGGCATTAGGGAAGATGATCTCTGGTTGACTTCCATGTCTCTCTATAGATAACCACGGACCCAATCCACAATTTGTATTATATTACATGTATGCTTGTAATGTTTCCTCTGACAAATGTTCAAAAGAGAAAAGACAGCTAAACCCCAGCAATGCAATTATTAACAACAGCTGGAACACTCTCAATCCCCACTCTAGTCACGTCCAATTATTCTCATGAGCAGTAACTATTTTTTTTTTCTCTGAAAGAAAAATGGGTGCTGGATCTTTAGATGTATTGTAGTGAATACTGTGAGATTTCCTAGAGAAAACCATTAATTGTTTTAGGTAAGACTCCAAGTTAAGAGTTTCCATTTGCATTTTTTCTTTTCTTTTTTATGGCTACGTCCTAATACTTTTGTAAAATCTAAGTTATCTACAAAAAATTTGATGATAAAGTTTAGCACTAATGTCAGGTTTATGGTATCAAAACAAAGGACATAATAGGGGATTCAATTCAAATATAAATACAAGTTTTTTATTCTACCTCCGGGTACTTTAATAAAATGCTTGTATTAATAATATTCAACAAAATCAAATTAACAGGAATATCTGATTTGTTAAATGTCATTTGGTTGGTAACTTGTTTTTTTTATTCATTTATTCATTCACTTAGCTAACATTTGCATTTAAGACACTCTAGATATCTAAGAGGCATACAGCAGAGGAATGTGTGGCTCTTCTTAAAGGTTATATGGTCAGGAAAAGTCTGACAGAGGGGAGCCTTATTAAATGGGGTTTTGGAGAAGAAAAAAGCTGCATCTCCTTTTACGTCAGTAATGCAATTTCTTACCTTATCATTGGCTCTACCTCCTAAATTTTGGTGGAAATAATTTAACAATAACAATAACAAAAATAATAAAGGCTAATTCATCCTGAACATTTGTATGCCAGTGTGTGATTTGGTCACTATGGTCTAATGAACTAAAAAGTTTTGTAGTAAAGTTTTTTTTATAAACAACATTTTTGCACACATTACATTGTCAAAGGACCTTGACTATGAATTCCACCAGCTCGTGGTTATATCACCCTTTCTGTTCATCAGATACGGTGACTCCCCAAAGAAACTATGATTATTTGTGTTTAACCTTAAGCCCAGACAATTATCTTTTGATTCAGAAAAGCTTTTAGAACTTGGAAATGTGGAAGTAAGAGCTCCTGAGATTCTTCATGCCCTTCCCCATCCCTGCTTGCCTACCTTTCTCTTTCTGTTTCTGTTTTGTTTTTAAGAGGATTAAAAAATAAGTATTCACTACGTATACAATGAAAAGAGATAAAAAGGGAGGAGAAAGAGTTTGGAGGGTGGAGGTATCTGAGGCAGGTGTCGGCACTGGACAACCAAAGAAGTGATCTTTGAGGGAGGAGCATGATTCACACATCTGTCAGTTTCCTTCCCCATGGTAGCATTTTAAAAATGAGATTTACCTATGGGCCATCCTCTTGGCCAGCTTCTGTGGTCTGTGAGTTGGCCTCGCTCACCAGTGTCTATTCTCTGTGCAATCAGATGATGGTAGGCCTTGGGAATAGATTTTCAAAGTCTGAACTCTGGGCACACCTAGGCTAGGTAGTATGGCCCCTTTGTTCCAACTTTTAGAAATACCCTTGTAGTCAGTTTTCATCCAGGGGGAGCAAATGCTGTGCCAGTGGGGAAATATAGTTGAAGAAGTTGCAAGGAAACCATAGTATGCCATGCTCCTGACACATGTAGGAGTTCACGTACAGGTAGGACACAGGTAGGAGTTCGCACATGCTCTTGACACAGGTAGTTCGCACCTTGCATTGCTAATGTGATCTTTTCTTCCAGGGAACTGGGAGTAGACGTGATACTTTTCTTTGAATTTTTTATATAATTTCAATTTCTATGGCTCTTGATTTGTTTTCTTAATCCAAACGTATAATATAGACACATCCATGGTCTTTAAAAAACAATTAATTAAAGAGAACTTAGGAAAAACAACTGTATTGATTCAAATTTTTGTTGCTGTTTGTTGTTGTTTTTCTTTTCTTTTCTTTTCTTTTTTTTTTTTTTTTTTTTTGACAGAGTGTCACTCTGTCGCCATGCTGGAGTGCAGTGGTGCGATCTCGGCTCACTGCAACCTCTGCCTCCCGGGTTCAAGCGATTCTCCTACCTCAGCCTCCCCAGTAGCTGGCATTACAGTTTTAAACTTAGGAAATGCCTGTTTAGAAACATGTCAGCATGAGGGATCGTAAGCCACAGTCCAGATATATCCGGAGTAGAGAAATGGGTTGTATGTATAAGACTTTTCTATCTTTTGTTCCTACTGTGTGTTTCAGGGTTCTTGCCTGAAATAAATCTAAAGGCAGAAAAGGCATTAAGAATATATAACTCTACAAAATGGAATTCCTCATTTCAAGGATGCAAACCTTATTTCATCTTCACATGCATAGGAAGGACAAAGAAAACTATTTTCTGTAGGATATCAGAGAAAAAAATAAATAACCTGTAATATCACAGAAAAGATGTACTATGCTTTATATAGCTAAACAATAACACCCAAAAGCTATAATTTCATAAAATATAGAGTAATGTTTATATCACTTATGATTTTTAAAGAACTAATTTCTGGTAATCTCTTGAAATTCCCAGAAAAGCAGGAAATGGTGGCATGCTACCACTTAGTCATCAAACAATTACCATTAAGAACAAACCAATAGGTTGGTTATTTTTTTCTTTCTTATTTTATCTAATGCACTGAGTCCTTAGTCAATTCAGCAGAGTATATGTGGAATGTTGAACAATTTCATGTAGATGCTAATGCAGGATGAGATGCTGTCATGCCTCATACACAAATATCTCAAATTATAGGATGATGACTTCCTAACTCCACACTTCAACATTTTCAAACTAGTTTGCAACCCAGTGGTAAATCTAGAAATTAATTTGGTAGAATGGAGCCAAGGATTTTTTTTTTCATAAAATAGACAAAGTAAAATAGAAATTAGTAGAGTGCCTCACATATAGAAAGGTAAATATAGTCTCCAAAAGCTTTTTGTTCTGTGGGTGTGTGTGTATGTGTGTGCGTGCGTGTGTGCTAAATCTTTTTTTTTTTTTTTGAGATGGAGTCTTGCTCTGTCGCCCAGGCTGGAGTGCAGTGGCGCAATCTCGGCTCACTGCAAGCTCCGCCTCCCGGGTTCACGCCATTCTCCTGCTTCAGCCTCTCGGAGTAGCTGGGACTACAGGCGCCCGCCACCACGCCCGGCTAATTTTGTGTGTGTGTGTTTTTAGTAGAGACAGGGTTTCACCGTGGTCTCGATCTTCTGACCTCGTGATCCACCCCCCTCGGCCTCCCAAAGTGCTGAGATTACAAGCGTGAGCCGCCGCACCCGGCCGCTAAATCTTAATGTAAAATCTATATGTTACTGTGGATCATTTCAAGGTCTGAAAGCTAATGACTTGTACCACATATTAGCGTTTCAGAAAGGAGAGGTAAATTGTTTAATATCTCAGAGGTATTACATGAGGGAAGTAAGATTCTAATCCATATGATTCTATTCTGGAAGTTCAGAACCTGTATTGTTCCAAAAAAATACATTCCTGTGATTCTCACAAAGAAACTTCATTATCATCACTTGGAAATCAAGATTTTTTTCCAAATTCTTAAAAAATAAATAGGAAAGTAAGTCTTTAGAGAAGTGTTCATTGTATATATTTTAATTTTATTGCTTAATAAGATACATATATAATAACTCTAGTTACTTAATATGCACATAAATGATCTATGATACACACATATACACATATATATGAAACATACACATATATATGAAACATACACATATATACATACACACATATATATACAGCATATATACACACACACACACACACACACACACACACACAGCAATTAAGCAGAAAGAAGAAGAAAGCACTAAGAAGTAAATCAAGACTTTGATTCTAGTTATGATTCTGCTTTACCTGGAGCTAGCCTCTAAAGAGGTTGCTATAATAAGATATTCATTAATTATTTTCATATTATCATGTTATTTAATTGTCTAAACTACATATTTTGCCTGAATATCTCAGTGCTTAGCATAATACCTGGTACATAGAATCTCAATACCTATGTGGATAATTGTTGGGTAAGTTTTCAGATACCAAAAACAAACAGATATATTCAAAGTCAGTCTTCTTGCATATTATTAATTTGTATTGTTAAAGAATAATAGTCATGTTTTCAAAATAAAGGCTTCATGATACAGACCTCCTACTTTATTGGGCATGTTTCAGTCACGTATGTCAGTGTGTGTGTGCTTGTGTGTGACTTTCTCTATACAGAAACCATCTGACCCTATGCATTTCTATCATATTAGTTTATAATATTATCTTATTCATAAAATTGATCCAAACCTCTTTGTCCATTGTGGTTGATTTATTTCTGTATATTATAGTCAGTCTGTTGAAACTTCAGAGAATCTCTTTATTACAGTGATAAACTTCTTAGTATCAATTATTTTAGAATTAAGAGAGCCTGTGAAAATCATCATGTCTGATTTTTGACATTTTAGCTTTGGACCTTCTAGAAACTTGGCAAACCACAATGACAACTATGGCTAAGCTTTAAGGTTATTATAAAATTAATTATTAGAAATTCCTTCACTTGAGTCTTGTGGAATGAACATGACTGTTTTTGTATTTTTGCTTACCCATTCTTTTTTTTTTTTCTTGAGACGGAGTCTCGCTCTGTCGCCCAGGCTGGAGTGCAGTGGCGCAATCTCGGCTCACTGCAAGCTCCGCCTCCCGGGTTCACGCCATTCTCCTGCCTCAGCCTCTCGGAGTAGCTGGGACTACAGGCGCCCGCCACCACGCCCGGCTAATTTTTTTGTATTTTTTAGTAGAGACGGGGTTTCACCACGGTCTCGATCTCCTGACCTCGTGATCTGCCCGCTTCGGCCTCCCAAAGTGCTGAGATTACAAGCGTGAGCCACCGCGCCCAGCCTGCTTACCCATTCTTAAGCCCTTTTCTGCAGCTTTTCATTCATCTACTTATGTTTCCAGAAACTTCTATTAAATATTCCTCCTTGAAAGGAACTGTCCTGATCAGTGGACTAATACAAATAATTAAGATCTGTTTTTTTTTCTCATAACTTATTGTCTAATTGACCAGAATACTGAGAGGTTTTTGACAATGAAAAAGACACAGATCTGCAAATAGCAGTTCTGTTATAATTTTCCATTTCATAAAAGTGATGAATGACATTTATGCCTCACTAGAATGCTAGGATAGATCTGAAGGTGTCCTTCACCATTCTTTCTTTATTTCGAATGTGAAGACAATTTACAAAAGGCACTTTATTAACTATAACTATTGGACTTTTATTAAGAAACTGCTAAGCAAAATGTAAAGTATATTATGAAGTACAAATAAAACAAAACTGAATGAAAGACATAAGTAGAGTAAAATTAAGATCTATCTTATAGGAAAGATTTTATTATTATTTATGTGTAGTTCCCATCTATGATATGTTCACCAAGGAAAGAAGATTCAAAGATTCATGTCATTTTATTATTACTTTCTAGCTATCACTTGATATCTAGGAAACTTAAAAGACATTTATTTAAGCTCATTCCATAATTTCATCCTCTCCTTCCACACGTGTAGCTTTGCAAAGCCAAGAAAAAGGGATAACTAGTTGCTAAGCAACAACTAAGGTATTATGAATGGATCCAGAGAAGCATCTCTTGAGTCAAGTAATTAAAAAACAAAGAAAATACCCAGTAAGTCATATGTTTCAGGGAAAAGGTAGATAGCTAATATTTTGCTTAAATATAGTATGATTTTGCTATACAGAGGTTTTATTAAAAATATTACAATACTTTTGCAAATACAATTAAAGAATCCTTTGTCTTAAAAAAATGTTTTGCAAACTGGGTGAATAGTAACAAAAAGTACCTTTCAAAATGATTTTAAATCTAGCCAAAGAGGAATAAGGAGAATAGAGAAAAAATTCAATGAAAAATGTGGTTTACAAAGTTGTATGTATAAGTTGAAGATATGAATAAATATTACAAATGTTGGCATCTCTGAAGGAGCACATTCTTGGATTTTTAAAACTCAAAAAATAAAACTCAGATACACCTGAGTAAACTCTGCTTACCCATCAAGCACGTGGCTAGAATTGTGGACATATTGGGTATACTTTCCTATATTAAGTCTTGAGCCTCATACATTCTAAATGTATAGCACTAAAATGAAATGACCCAAAAGGACACTCAGATTATTTGTTACCATCTGCTAGATCCACATCAATAGGATAAAGCAGGGGAAGAATTGAGACAGGCTTGTTGACCCTTGATTCCAGGATGCCTATAGTAGACTTTAGAAGGTGGGAAATGCTACGGTGATAGAAATGGAGAGTACAGGAATTGGTAAGAGTGTGACAGAGTTGCTGACACATTTTCATGTGGGGGTGTGAGTATATCAAGGGAGATAGTATAGGGGTCACTGACTTTGGAAGTCAGAAGTATTTGGGTTCAAATCCTGGCACTATCACTCTCTAGTTTCATGTATTTGAGTAAATTACTTAGTTGTGACTTAAAATTTAGCTCTTTGGTGTGGTTATTTTATTGTTATATTGCTATTGATAGTATATTTGAGATAACCAAAAATAGAGAAAAACAAATCAGCAAGGTTAGTATTTGTGAAAGCAGTTGCTGTCTCCAATTATAAAAGACAGAAGGTTTTCTGCTCCTGAATGTAGTTGAATAGGAATTTGTCCATGTGTGTTTGAAGTCATGAAAGGGCAAAGGGATGGCAGAGATTGGTAGAAGGACGTCCATGTAACAAGGAAATTCTGACAACTGTGGTAAAACATGCATCAACAAATTTGTTTCCATTTATTTCACCAAAGAGAGAAATACAAATATCTGATCACACATTGCTTTAGGACTTATGAAACACATTGTTCTAAATATCAAGAATAAAAACATAGCTTCAGATACGATTGTAAACATTTTGATGATATTTTGACTTCAATTACAATAGAAATCAGTCAAAACTCCCAGTACTCAAATCCTAAAACACCATTAGAAATATTTAAGCGTTCTTTCCTTCTGTATCCACACTGCAACTATATTCATACAGGCTTTTGAAGCTTATTTCTGGGACTTTAAAAATTGCTCTATATTTACATTTAAGTATAAAAGTAAGGCATCAATTCATTTTCCCTGTAAAATTCTAATAAAATTAGATGAAGAAAATATCTTCCATGACTTGTTTTCCATTGGTAACAACATGATCTGTAGGTGTAAGCAGAGTTAGAAATCTGTTTGGGTGGAGAGGAAATGAATGCTATATTTTAAGTGTTACTGAGCAAACTGTTTTTTTAACTTCAAAAAACTGACAAAGTTGTATGCATTTATCATGTACAACATATCGTTTTGCGGGATATATGCATTGTGGAATAGTTAAATCTAGCTAATTAACAAATACATTATGTTGCATAATTAACATTTTTGTGGTGAGAACACTTACCATCCACTCTCTAAGCATTTTTCAGGACTACAATATATCATCATTAACTATAGTCACCATGATGTACAATGGATTACAAAAACTTCTTCCTCCTCTCTAGCTATAAGTATGTATCTTTTGACCTACATTTCCCCACATTTTGTTTTGCATAACCACTCCAACATCTGGTAACCACCATTCTACTCTCCACTTCTGTGAGTTCAACTTTATTAGATTCCACATATAAGTGAGATTATTCAGTATTCATCTTCCTGTGTCTGGCTTATTTCACTTAGCGAGATGTCCTCCAGGTTCATCCATGTTGTTGCAAATGACAGGAGTTCCTTCTTTTTTATAGCTGAATAGTTTTCTATTATGCATATATACCATATTTTCTTCATACATTCACCCATTTATGGACACTTATGTTGATTCCACATCTTGGCTATTGTGAAAAATGCTACAATAAACATGGGGGTGCAGATACCTCTCTCCCTTACATATTTATTTCACCTCCTTTGGATATATACTCAGCAGTGGGATTGCTGAATTACATGGTAGATCTATTTTTAATTTTTTTGTGGAACATCTAATACTATTTTCAATAATGACTATACTAATATACATTCCCACCAACTTGTGAGGTTTCCCGTTCTCCACCTGCTTTCCAGCACTTGTTACCTTCTTTTTAATACTAGTTATTCCAACAACAGTAAGGTGATATCTCATTGTGGCATTGATGTGCATTTACCTGATGAATAGTGATGATGAGTATTTTTTAAAAAATATATACCTGTGAGCCATTTATGTCTTCTTTTGAGAAATAGCGATTCAGGTCTTTTGCCCATTTTTCAATTTTTTTTTCTTGCTATTGAGTTGTTTGAGTTCCTTGTATATTTTGGCTATTAACTCCTTATAAGATGCAAATATTTTCTTCCGTTTTGTAGGTTGTCTGTTCATTTTGTTAATTGTTTCCTCTGAAGTATAGAAGATTTTAAGTTTTAAATAATCCTATTGTCTATTTTTGCTTTTGTGCTTTTGAGAAAACCATTATATATCTAGAAAAAAAAAACATTGCTCAGACCAATGTCATGGAACTTTTCCCCTATTTTTTTTTTCTAACAGTTTTAGGTCTTTCATTTAAGTTATTATCATTTCAGTTGTTTTTATACATGGTGAGAGATAAAGGTTTAATTTCATCCTTCTACCTGTGGATATCCATTTTTCCTAACACCATTTATGGAAGTAATTATCTTTCCCCTATTTTATGTACGTGACTCTTTTGTTGAAAATCAATTGGCCATGAATGCAGTAAATTTCTTTCTGGGCTCTGTTCTGTTGCATTGGTCAATGGGTCGGTTTTTATGCCAGGACTGTACTGTTTGGCTACTATAGCACTGTAGTATGTTTTGAATTTGGTAGTATGATGCATCCAGCTTTGTCCTTTTTAATGAAGATTGTTTTGGCTACTTTTTTGTGGTTCTATGTGAATATTAGGATTGTTGTTTACTATTTCTGTTAAGACTTTCGCTGGTATTTTAATATGAATTGCATTGAGTCTATAGATTGCTTTGGGTAGTATAGACATTTTAACAATATTAACTCCTCTATTCCATAAACACAGAATATCTTTCTATTGATTTGTGTCTTCTTCAATTGCATTCATCAGTGTTTTATAGTTTTCAATGTAAAGCTCTTTCACCTCATTGCTTAAATTTATTCTAAAGTTTTTTATAGCTATTGTAAATAGAATTGTTTTCTTTACTTATTTTTCAGATTGTTTGATGTTGGTGGATCAAAATGCTACTAATTTTTGTATGTTAGTTTTTTATCCTGCAGATTAGATTTGTTTATTCTAAAAGTTATTTGGTGGAGTCTTTAGAATTTTCTATACATAAAATCATGTCATCTGAAAACAGGAACAATTTAACCTCTTCCGTTCTAATGTGGGATGCCTTTTATTTCTTTCTCTTACCTACTTGCTCTGGCTATGACTTCCAGTACTACAGTGAATACAAGTGGCAAGAATGTGCATTCTTTTCTTATTCCAGATCTTACAGGAAAAGCTTTCCTTGTTCAGTATGATATTAGTTGTACTGGTCATATATGGCCCTTACTGTGTTTAGGTACACTCATTCTGTATCTGGCTTGTTGAGAACTTTTATCATGAACAGTTGTTTAGTGTTTCAAATGATTTTTCTGCATCTGTTGAAATGATCAAATGTATTTTGTGCTTCATTCTATTAATGTGATATATCACATTTATTGATGTGTATATTTTGAGCCATCCTTGTATTCCTGGGATGAATGTCCCATCAGTGTCTCATCACTATGTCCATCAGTGATGTTGTCCTGTGATTTTGTTGTTGTTGTTACTCTTATTGTGTCATTGTCTGGTTTTGATATCAGGGTAAGAGTGGCCTTGTAAAATAAGTTTGGAAGTATTCCCTTCTTTTCAATTTATTGGAAGAATTTGTAAATAATTTGTATTCGTTCTTTTAAATGTCTGCTAGAATTAAACAATTAAGTCATCAAATCCTGTGACTTAATTTGGCCTTCTTTTAACTGGATATTTATATCTTTTTCCAGGTTTGGAAAGTTTCTGCTATTTTTCTGTTTAAATTCCACAAACTTTAATATTTTCTTTTTTGAGATCCTTGGGGGACAATCACTGGAGTATCCTATTCTGCCATCTCACTATGTCCTCTCCACAACTGATTTTTATCACCTAACAATATGTCTTCAAAATCTGTACATGTGTACATACATCGCACCCATGTTGCACACATCACACAAACAAGCATATATATTTAAAAACTAATTATTGGCTGGGTGCGGTGTCTCATGCCTATAATTCCAGCACTTTGGGAGGCCGAAGCAGGCAGATCACGAGGTCAGGAGATCAAGACCATCCTGGCTAACACGATGAAAACCTATCTCTACTAAAAATACAAAAAATTAGATGGGTGTGGTGGCACGCACCTGTAGTCCCAGCTACTCAGGAGGCTGAGGCAGGAGAATTGCTTGAAACTGGGAGGTGGAGGTTGCAGTGAGCCAAGATTGCACCACTGTACTCCAGCCTGGGTGACAGAACAAGACTCCATCTCAAAAAAGTAATAATTGTTATTTTAAGAGGCTATACAATATTACACACTGTAGTGTAATTATTTTCCATGTAATGAAACTGTAGGTTGTAGTCTTGCTATCTAATGTCATCTAACAAACTATCCTAAACTAAGTGGCTAAAGTCAACAACAATCATTTTGTGAGCTTATAAATATGGTATTTGGGTTGGGCTTGGTGGGAAGGGTTATCTATATGCTGTGTGTCATCAGCTGATAACTTAGTTCTTTTCTATGAAGGTCTCTCTCTGTTATCTAGAATTCCTCATGGCATGATGGCAGTGTTCCAAGGACAAGTGTTCACGAAAGAACACTAGCCAGAAACTTTCACCTTTCGTTACTGAGTCTGGGAAATCAGTAACTTGTTAACCATGTGGTTGAGACACCTTGGAAGTAGATTAACAGTCATTAGCCAAGCAACCCCACCTGATTCATATAGAGTCCACTGGACTCCATTATTTGAAGAAGTCACAAACTCCAGTAAAAAGTTTAAGGGGAAGGGACATAGATTTTATATATATGTATAGATTATATATTTAGAGAAAGAGTAGTATGCTTCTGTAAAATAATGTGGAATGAGAAATATTACTACAGACATCTTAAAAAACACAGTGTACCACAGCTTGCTTCTCAATCTTTCAGTATTATGAATAATATTACAATATATACAGTTACATACCTCCTGGAGGAAGTGTTTAAATATATTTCTGTATGAATTACAATGGCCTATCCTCCCAAAATGTATACATATATATCTGTTTACCTATTATCTAGTAATTCTAATATTTTATCAAAAGGCTGTACACAATGACTTACAGTATGTGAAAGTTTCACTTTCCAACACAAATTACTCAGACTAGATTTTTCACTTTTTTGCCACATTTATGAAAGAAATTATTTCATTGGCATAGTTTGCATTTTCTTGGTTACTATTTATGTTAGGCAAATTTAATAATTATTACTAACTTTAATTTTTCTTTGTGCCATGTTTAATATCTTCCACACATCTCTCCAGGTTTTAAAATCAATATGTAAGTTTTTTATAGCATTTTTATTTATTTGCTACTGTGTAATCTGTTTTTCAGATTGCAAATAACACTCTAGTGTTTTGTTTTGTCTTTTCATTATATAAATTTTTGTACAGAATTTTAAATTTTGAAGTTTTCAACTTTTTACTTTTTATTATGCCTTTTTTATTTTATAACTCGGGTAAGAAAGCCTTACTCTTTCTTGCTATAGAAGCTGATTTACATTTATGTCTTTCTAATGAGTTAAAAGTTGTTTCAGAATGTTTATCTTTTCATCTAATATGAATTTGTACTTGTGCATGATGAGAGGTAAGCAAGCAGTTTTTTCTTTTTCCTGAGAGAATCAAATATCACAACATAATTTGTTGATAGTTCACATTTGCCCTCATGGGTTGAAATTACCAATACTATTATTTATATCCCTTTCTCTCTACATATACTATATAATTCCCATAGAATAAAAATATATGTAATTTGTGTGATATAAAAGTTTATATGTACATATTTATTACTGGACATGTTTGATCATCAATTTGTCTATTTATGGGCCAATTTCATATTTTTTGAAGCTTTATTGCAATATAATTTATATACCATAAAATTCCCCCCTTTAAATTATGCAATTCAGTAGTTTCCAGTGTATTCACATGGTTGTGCAACCATCATCCTATCTAATACCAGAACACTTTAATCACTCTAAAAAGAAACCCCAAACATATTAGCAATCATTCCCAATTCCCTCCTACCCTCACACCATGTCTACCATTAATATATTGTATGTCTATATCAGTATGCTATACTGGACTTTTCATATAAATAAAATTTTATAGTGTGTGGCCTTCTGTATTTGTATTTGTAATTTAGCATGTTTTCAAAATTTATTGATGTTGCAGCATGAATTGAGGCCAAGTCTATATTGATATATTTAATATAGTTTTATAGAGTATTCTGATATCTAATAGGGTGAATTGTCCACTATTGTTGTTGCTAAAAATGTTCTTAGCTATAACTTACAAATTTATTTTATAAATTGATTGACTGAAACTGTTATCTGTATATCAACTTTTCTTATTCATGCACGTGAACTTTTCCTCTGCTCAATCAGAAATTTTTTGTACTAAAGATTTATAATTTTTATCCCAGCGAAGATTTTTTTCTCAAGTAAATTTTCAAACACTTTATGGTTTTGATCAGGATAATAATTTTTTCTGTCTTTCATTTTAATTGGTTATATCAATCACATTATCTGAAAATAGCTTTTATTCTTTTCCAGTATGTATACTTTGTATTTTTTATTCCTTATCTTTTCTCGTTAATTAAAGCAGAAGTTATAAACTGGGTACAGTTTGCACTACTTATCCAACATTTGGCAAAATCAGACAGTCTCTCACAACAAATAACTATCTGGTCTAAAATATCAGTGTGACAAAGTTAAAAAACCCTGAGTTTGAGCATTCAATATAATTCAAATAGTGGTAATGATAGCAGGTATCCTTATATTGCTCCTGGATTTAATGAAAAAATATATAACATCAGTAATGTTTGTCTTAGGTTTCTTATAAATGAGTTTTATGAAATTTTAGGTATTCTTATATTTCTATGTTGGTTATATAACCTTGCTTGTGTTTTGATTAAGAATAGATATTATTAAGTATTTACGTACCTAAGGAGATGGTCATATAATTTTTTCACCTTAATTTATTATCACAGTATCATAGATTAGGAGATTTTGTAATTTTTGCCTAAATTTATATCCCTAAGATTGATCTTACTCACTCTTCTGAAAACATTGATGCGTTCTATTTAAGTCTAGGTTTACAGGCAAAAGTGTCTTCGGTATATGTGTTTGCATGAATATGTATGTGTACACCTTCACCCATCCATGTGTTCATATTCTTCTATTTCAATTTTGATTTAAAATTTATTTGAAGTTTGTTAAATGGCTTGTTACACGTGCTAGTACATTCTTTCTGTGTGCTGAAAGATTTTATAAAATGTGGATGACAAGTTCCTTAAGGATTGTGAGAATTTATTTATACAACTGGTAACGGTGGCTTTTGTTTTGTTTTGTTTTATTCTGTTTTTGAGACAGAGTTTTCTCTGTCACCCAGGCTGGAGTGCAGTGGTCTGATCTCAGCTCTCTGCAACCTCTGCCTCCTGGGTTCAAGCGATTCTTCTGCCTCGGCCTCCTGAGTATCTGGGATTACAGATGTGTGCCACCACGCCAGGCCGATTTTTGTATTTTTAGTACAGACAGGATTTCACCATATTGGCCAGGCTGGTCTCGAACTCCTGACCTCAAGTGATCTGCCCACCTCAGCCTCCCAAGTGCTGGGATTACAGGTGTGAGCCACTGCACCCAGCCTATGGTGGTATTTTTAAGAATAGAATTTTAAATAAAAATAATATAATAGAAAATATATTTTAAGAGTTCCTCATGTGTTATAATTAAATGCTTTACATATATTAAGTCATTTAATCCTCACAATAATCCTATTAGATAGATATTTATATTACTCTCATTGTACACATGAGAAACTGCCATAGCTACAACTTAAGTAACTGTATTTAAGAATCTTTGTAATTATTATCAACCAGCCCAAGTATTCCAATTCTTGTTTATTAAATCTCAATGCCAATCAGCTATTGAGATTTGCTCTCTGCATTTTGTTAAGGTACCAAAGTGTGGCCTGAACTAGATTTTAGTGAAATAAATTCTTCACATGTCCTAGGTTCTAGAATTTGGCTATGCCATGTGCTGGTTGTAAAATTTTGGTAAATGTCTCACTATATGCCTTCAAACTTCCTCATGCATAATATAAGGCAGCATAAATTGGGGGTCTTTTAGCTCCAGATATATAAAATTCAATGGATTTTCAACCAGGGCCTGGTAATAATCATAAATGAACAAATAAATGAGCCAAGCATACAATGGATTCAGCTAAAGATGGCCCATGAATTGTTATTTGGGCAGGGATTTCATCCTCAGCCAGAATTAACATGTGGCTTAGAAAGCACATGTATTATTATATTATTAGAGCAATAATGCACATTTGATTCCTGAGCTAACTGTCATTGTTTGGCAGTGTTTGCCCAGAGAACTGTCTTGTGAACTTGGTGGGAAAGACTACAATGAATAATATCTACCATAAGCATGGAATGTGAGAGCAGTAGCACATTGTCATTTATTTGTCATCTCAACGCAAGAGTATCAGGACTTCATACGTATATATAATGCTTTAGTGATATAAATAGCTTATTACATATTGTAAGTGATAAAAACAAAGGATCCTCCCTCTGTATCCTTGAAAAAAATAAATGAGCCAATCATTGAGACAAATTAGCTTTAATGTTTACATGTGAGTTGAGAGTCAGGATGAATTTATTATATTTTCACTTTTGAGAAGAAATAACATTCCTTTTTTTAGAAAGAAGCTTCAAAGTGCCTTACTTGGTGATGAAGTCAAAAAGTAATTATCTTTATCCAACTCCTTGGTCAAATATAAATATCATAAAATGCCATTTGATTTCTGAAGGGAGAAATGTTCAAAGGGTCCTCCAAAGCTCATTCCCTTAATCAAATGTTTAGTGAAGAGAATTTATTTTTTCTACTTGGAAATTACGGCTCTTCCTAGAGCAGTAGAAGAACTTTCATGGCTTAAAATGTGATTACAAGTACTGTACTAAGGATATACTGATTGCTAGTGTTTTAATAAAAATTATTCTTTCTTAATATCTGTGATTAATCACCTTCTAAATATAATACTATAAAGTATGAAATGTTCTTCACAGTTGATAAGGTCAATTTTTTTTCTTTCTTTTTATTCTGTAGTGAATAGATGCTTGTGAGAACCATTTTGAAATGAAAGGCATTTCAAAAGATAATTTATGTGATACACCAAAATCCAAAATGATAAATACATGCAAGCATGTTCCAACATTGAACTTTGTTCACACTTAAGTCCTAGGGTCCATATTTACCTATTTTGGGAATGTATAAGAGCAGGAACAATTGAACACATTTCCAATATATCATAGAAACAGCTTTCTCATAGGAATAACAAAAATAATTTTGTTCCTTTGTAAATCCAACTTAGTAATAAATTACACTTTATTACAGCCAAAATTAATGTAGAGATCTCTGTCGTGTTTATTTCCAAAAGGTAATGAAATGTTTCTCTCACCTGAATGTTGGTAGTAAATTAATGGTGGAAGTCACTATTTAGGCATTACAATCATATAAAATTTTAATTATGTGTGAATAATAATTTGTCTATAAAAGTTTGAAAATATGTGATTATTGCTCTGTATACAATACAGATAGATTCTGCATATTATGAGAAGGATCTGCCTAAAGGAGTTAGGTAAAATCAAGGTACTGGATATGGCCTTTGAAGAGAGATCATAGATAGAAAAAGAGAGAATCCCTTTGCTCTGAAACTTTTGATGGCTATCTTAGATCAAGATGCTATAACGAATTACCATAGACTGGGTGGATTGTAAACAGCAAACTGAGATTTATTGTTCACAGTTCTGGGGTCTGGGTGCCCATGATCAGGGTGCCAGCATAGTCCCGTTTTGGTGAGGACCCCTTCAGGGTTGATGAGTTTTGTCCTCACATTGCAGAGAGCAGAGCAGGAGAGCTCTTTGAAGTCTTTTATATGAGGGCACTACACCCATCCGTGAGGGTTCTACTCTCATGACCTAATTACATCCCAAATGCCCCACTTTCTAAACTACCACATTGGAGGTTAGGATTCGAACCTATGAATTTGGGGAAACATAACATTCAATCTTTAACAGTGGCTCTTCAGATTCTCCTAAATTCCAAACTACTTATCCCTTCAAGTCCCATAACATCTAATATAAGTCCAACTTTTCTTTCCATCCTTTGCTTCCATTAGTTTCATTCTCAAATATTTAAGTCTAATCAAACTGGTCTGTTCTTTGTTCCTTAATCAATTCATATATTTTTGTTTTAGTTTGAGATGCCTTCCCACATATTTCTGATTTTCTGTTTTATCCCTTCTTTACCCATTGTCAAGAACTATAAAGTATCTGAGAATTTTCCCCACTTGAAAGCCAAGTTAGCATATGACAGTTTTATGGATGTTGGCAGAAGACACAAGACTCTTGGTCAGAGACAAAAGACTTTCTTACTGATTGTATGCAACATTATGAGCTTCAGGTGTGTACTGGTTCTCCTTGTCCCAAAGTCCTATGGAAGCAGCAAGAAGCAATCCAGTTGGGTATTATATATGCAGAGGGTTTGTGTCACAGCCAAAGAATGTCATTTTAGGAGACTTGTATCTTTTATAAGGGATGCAAGCAAACCTGCCCAAACATTACCTTAGAGAGAAGCACTATCCTTATCATATTGGACAGACTTGTTCTGCAGGGAAGGATACATTATTTCTATCTTCCATGACTGTTGAATATGTAAACATCCTTGTAAAGTCCTAAACAAAACTTGTTTCTATAAACAGTGCTTCTGCTCATAGAACATGAGAAATGAATGAAGCCCATGGAGAATTATCTTCCAGCATGCATTGTTCTCATCAATCCTGCCATTACTGCCCAAGTTCTCTACTCACTATCTTTTCTGCACTATCACCAAATACTTAGTGCATACTTCTCACATGTGTAACTCACCATCAATTAGAGTGTGCTTAATATAATGCTTCACACATATCGAGCATGCAATACATTTCAGCTGTCAGCATTACATTCCTTTTATTCTAAGTATATGATTATCTCAAAAGAGGGAATAAATACTTTAATGGCAAGGACAGTATCATTTTAGAGTAAATAACGTAGGCAGACTGAGCGCACATCTATGTGCTTCAGACGTTCTCTCTGTAAGAGGATAAGTAGAAATTGCTCCAAGATTCTCAGATGTCTTTCTAAATGTGCATAAGTATAAAGGATGAATACTACCTGATCAAGAATCAGGCTCCCATAATGGCTGGTATCAACATTTTCTACCTTTTCAGCTTCTGAATGACTGAATGCCTTCAGTTCACCTAACCATCTTGGACAGTGAACAGATGTCAGTTATAGCCTTTGCTATCTGCCACAGCCTTTCAGACTGCCAGGATTTCCTGGATTTCTGACCTTTGATACCTCAGTATTTCACAAGTGGCTCTGAATTTGTCTAAAAATCCTACCTTCCCACTGCCTTTCTAGATTATGTTAACATTTTTCTGGTTGCACTTTGACCTCATTAGATTTATCTAAACTCTGGTTCAAACTCACCATTTAGTAAATTGAGTCAAATTTTCTATGTCCTATAAACAGCTGATGATTTTCTTTGTCCTATACTCTCCAGCTCTTCCTTTCCAGCAGCAATAGAAAATGGTGCCTAAGAGTTCAAGCCCTGGGTATTACGCTTTGAATCATATCCTATTTCTTCTTTATGTAGCTCTTGGAAAAGTAATCATCCTATACTGTTTCCTCATGTGTAAAATATAGATATTTTCCACTTCATGAAGCAGTTGTGAGATAATATATGTAAAACCTTTAAAAGAATATCAACATAAGGTAATTGCTCAATAAGTGTTAAATATTGCTGTTAAGCTTAATATTGTTATCACTATTATTATTATTCCCTGAAGAACTTGGATTATAACTCATAGAAGTGGTTGGGTTACTGTTCGTATGATTAATCAGATAAAACAAGTCATAATTCTTCCACAATATCAAAGTCCAGAAACTCTTTTCAAGCCAGAAAGATTAATCCACGTAGGTAAAATTCTGTTGCAAAGATGGTGGAGTCACTTCTCCTGATTGGATTCTGTTCTTCAATCTGGCCCAGCAGAACATTTGGGACACATGTGTTCTCCTGCTTCACTATCTACCTTTCAGTCACTGATAATAAATGCTGAATCTGTCAGTATTCATGTCTTTATCTGTATAAAATATTCTTTAATTGATGAGAAGTAATTTTGACACCTAAAACATTAGATTTGATCTACAAAGACAACACTTAAAAAATCTGTTGATTCAATGGGATTTGGGTATAAATGGTAATATTACCATTGAAGCTTTTCTAAATATTATAAAAATATATTTTTACATGATGAGTTCTTCAAATTCTCAACTGGCATTAGGAAGAAATTTCTGACTTTTGAAGAAAGTGATGAATTTAGCTCATTATCTTTACTCCCTTCTTTATACTGACCAATTGGGAACAGTTGAAAAATATTAGCTAAGTATCATCTTTGTAACCACAAAATACAGAGCTTTTGATACTTGAGTTGAAGGGTTCAACGTCGATTTTTAACCAACTAAATCTTAGGGCCTTCCTGGAAGACAAACTGGGATGACACAACAAATGCTGGGTGCACTTACATAGCCAAGTGGAGAGGGTAGCACAGTCTGTTTCATATCTAGTCAAGTTTGGGGGAGAAAGAGTAAAAGAAAGAGAAGATCCTTAAAAAGACAGATTCTATGCCCTGAGACAGATGGACTTACCACAGAGGAGCAGCAGGAGAGCAGGAAAAGTGCTTCTCTTGAAAGCAAGCAGGACCAAAAGAGTTAGATCAAGAGTCTGGCCAAATGCAAGCACAGAACTTTTCTGGAACTGTACCAATCAGACAACATTCAGTATTCCATGGAGTGAGACTGAAATACAAAAGAATCTTCCAGTGGGTTTCTCTCCAGAAACTGGAGCAAAAGTCTTCTTTGCTCAATAAAATCATGAGGCTTTATGCAATAAGTTCAATGAACAAGACTGGTGAAATAGACTCTCACCATATTAATTAGTGAAGACTTACAGATCTAAGTCTGCCCCCACCTTTTTTTTTTTTTTTTTTTTGAAGGAACACATACGTTGAGAAATGACTGCTGGGAAGAATTGGAAAGGGACTGGAAGCAATGATGGCTAAAGAATCTCGAGAAGGAAGACATACATATTTTTTCTAGGAAATTAAAAGGGAAGATAATTTCATAATTATTGCCAATGTTGTAAATAGTAATCTCCATCTCTCCATCAGATAGAGAAGGAAATGGGATTAAAAGGTAGTAAGAGAAATTTAGATGGTTTATAACAGTTTGAAAGGAATCATGACTTAAATTTCATAGTGTAGAGGCAGGAGGCTAAGAGATGATAAAGATATACTGGTAATGTTTATAAATTCTGTACATTGTCCACTCCTTACCTCTCAAAAGCCTCTTTGCTAAAGGTAGGTGTCATTATGTATGCAAATAAGGGAAGCTATGCCATGAAAAGTCATCCTTAGGCTGCTCATCGTCTTAAGTACTTTTAACAATTGACCCACTTGAAGTATTTATATAGACCTATTTACAAGAAAAAAATATGAAAATAAAGTAAATAAAAACGTTACACACTTTATAATACAATTAAATTCTTTTTATGTTACCCTTGATTGAAATCAAATAATTATTCAAGAATAAGAAAGCATTGGCCGGGCGCGGTGGCTCACGCTTGTAATCCCCGCACTTTGGGAGGCCGAGGTGGGCGGATCACGAGGTCAGGAGATCGAGACCACAGTGAAACCCCGTCTCTACTAAAAAATACAAAAAATTAGCCGGGCGTGGTGGCGGGTGCCTATAGTCCCAGCTACTCAGAGAGGCTGAGGCAGGAGAATGGCGTGAACCCGGGAGGCGGAGCTTGCAGTGAGCCAAGATTGCGCCACTGCACTCCAGCCTGGGCAACAGAGCGAGACTCTGTCTCAAAAAAAAAAAAAAAAAAAAAAAAAAAAAAAAAGAAAGCATTATTATGAGTTAAATTTTTTAGATGCAAAATTGTATGTTCTGCCCATTTTCTCTACCTGTTTTGTGTGAAAGATAATACGATTGAATGTATGCTTTGTTTGTGCCCAAGTACATGGCTGAAACACAGCCTATTCTTTATATCCTATTGAGAGAATTATGGCTCCTTTTTTCTTTTACATTACTTAATATTTGGCTGTAGCTGTTCTTTGGCAGTAGGTAGGGTATTTGATAATTCTGCTGTGCTGCATAAACATTTTTTACTTCAAAGTGATTGCCTGTCCATGTCTCACTGGAATTATTTCAAGCCAGATGTCTAATTCTGTCCAACATCTTTAATGTTTTCAAAATCATCTTGGGTGTTGTTAATGGAGTATCATTAGGTAAAATTTGAAACATTTCAGTGGGCAGTACATGGATTCAGAATATTTGTGCAATATGTGCTCTTGCTTCTGAAGTCTTGGGGGATTTTTCTTTTATATACCATTCTCCTAACACTTTATTTTCTTCACTAGTTGACTTAGTTATATAGTTATAGTAAACATAATTTTTCCATTTGGCCAATATTTATTAAAACTATAGTAGGATCCAAACATTCCAAAAGAGTACTGGGATAAGAAAGAGGTGGTGCCTGTGCTATACCTACAGCTAGGAGAAAACAGGATACATAGAAACAAACTCAAGTATAAATGTGGGCAGTCATAATAGCCAAGAAAGCCCAGATGTAGGAGTTCTTAATATTGTTGGGTGAAAAAAGGAGCATTTTGATGTTCCTCAGAAGCACAAGGAAAATAACCCCAAGAAAGAGGATTGGCTTAAGAAAAAGTATATAAGGATATGATTTGCTCCAAAAGCAGAAAGCACTACATCAACTGAAGGAAGTTTTGGAGTGAGAAATGTGAATTATGCTGAGATAGCTGGCTTTATTCTTCAGATCAAGGGAAGTATTAAAAATTTAAAACAGGGTATAGCATGGTCAGATTTGTATTTAATAAAAATATATCTGAAGGTCACATGTTTGACAGACTGTATGGAAGATACATTTAAGTAGTCCTATTGGTGAAGAACTGCTTGAGTCGCTACACATGTGGCATCGAGCTAGATTAGAAATGAAATCATTCAAGGCTAGAATATTCAGAAAATATCAGTGCATCTGACACATACAATAAAGGCTCAATAAATGCCTCTTGATGAAAAACAAAAATTAATGCACACATTGGGTTTCAAATGTTATATTGCTAGAATGTTTAAAATTATGGAGTCATATTTTATGTTTGTGTGTATTTGTGTGTGTGTGTATATATATATATCTTTTTATCTTTATTGAAGGCAGAGATTTCAAACTATGTATGAAGTATTCATATCTAGATTTATAGCAGATTGGTGTGTTTTCTGTTTTAGATTGCCTGTTTTGTAGTAGAGAGATGCTTCTCAGGACATTGTGGGATCACACTGTTCAGACTGATTTCCAACAGGCACAGCGTGGTAAGCAAAGTCTCCCCTTTTGCTGATGAGTGTAAGCATTCCAATTGAGTGAAGTTTCAAAAATATTTTTACATTGCAGTTTTGGGTAATATGGGAGCAGGAAACTGTTTCTATTCCACACATGCCTCAGTTTACTAAGCAGGAAGTTACCAAGAAACTGAAGTAAACCAGAACTCCTACAAATTCTTAGAGCTTATAATAAAAGAGTGAGAATTTACTCACTTCAACATCATAGATCACTTTTACCTTGCACTTCTTTTAATTTACTTGTAAATTACATTGTAATTTACAAAATTACAATCAGGTTATATATTTTTGCCTGGAATATGACATAAGCCATATCATATCCTTAAGGTATCACATTCTGTGGCACATAATTTACTTCATTTTTACTTTACTTGTAATGTTGATTTTAATTACATGGTTAGGGGATTATCCAGATTCTGCATGATATAGTTTGTACATATTAAAGTGATTTTACTTTTGGAATCAACATATAATTTATATACCACGTAAATATCCTGCCCTGATGAAATTTGATTATCTCCTGAGATGCTAAATTTAATGAATGATTCCTTTTTTTAACTTTTATTTTAAGTTCGGGGCACATGTGCAGGATGTGCAAGTTTGTTACGTGGGTAGCATGTGCCATGGGAGTTTGTTGTTTATTTTTTCTGAGTTTCTTGAAAATCTTTCTCTCCTCTTGCCTTTCTATGGCTGATGTGCTGCTGTTGAGATATCTGGTGCCTGTATTACTTTCTTACTCTTATAAATAACTTGGTCATTTTGCCTGTAAGCCCTGAGAATTTTTCATTTGATCTTAAAGTCTAAAATTTTACCATGGTATGTTTCAGGGTGATTGCCCTGGCTCAGTTTTTCAGGTGTATAATACGTTCTTTCAATATATTGACATAAGGATTTTATTTTTACTAGAAAATTACTTCTGGATTTTAAAAATAACTATTAGTTTCATTCCATTGCATTATTATTATTTATTATTATTATTATTATTGAGACGGAGTCTCACTCTGTCGCCCAGGCTGGAGTGCAGTGGCACAATCTTGGCTCACTGCAAGCTCTGCTTCCTGGGTTCACGACATTCTCCTGCCTCAGCCTCCCGAGTAGCTGGGACTACAGGTGCCCACCACCACAGCCAGCTAATTTTTTGTATTTTTAGTAGAGACGGGGTTTCACCATGTTAGCCAGGATGGTCTCGATCTCCTGACCTCCTGATCCGCCCACCTCGACCTCCCAAAGTGCTGGGATTACAGGCGTGAGCCACCGCGTCCAGCCTATTTATTCTTCTTAAGAGATCCCAGTTGCGTATATGTAGAACTCCTTTGCATGTCCTTCACTTCAACCAGTTTTTCTCCAGCCATTATTACTCTTCCTCTTTTTTTTTTTTGGTCATGTTTATATTCATGGTTACTTTATTTAAACTCTTAAGTAAGTTCAGAAGTACAAGTGCAGGTTTGCTACACAGGTAAACTTGTGTCATGCGAGTTTGTTGTTAGATTATTTAATCATCCAGGTATTAAGCTTAGTACCCATTAGCTATTTTTCCTGATCTTCTCCCTCCTCACAACCTCCACTCTCCAAAAGGCCTCAGTGCATGTGTGTTCCTCTATGTGTCCACATGTTCTTATCATTTAGCTCCCACTTAGAAATGAAAACACACAGTATTTGGCTTCCTGTTTCGGTGTTAGTTTGCTGAGGATAATGGCCTCCAGCTCCATCCATGTCCCTGCAAAGGATATGATCTCATTTTTTGTGGCTGCATAGTATTCCATGGTGCATATTTACCACATTTTCTTTATCCAGTCTATCACTGATGGGCATTTAGTTTGATTCCATGCCTTTGCTATCGTGAATAATGCTGCAGTGAACACACACGTGCATGTGTCTTTATAACAGAATGATTTATACTCCCTTGAGTATATACTGAGTAATGAAATTGCTGGAATATTCACTTCCTTTCAATGCCTCTTATTAAAATTTCATTCAATTTTACTCTCCCTTGGGCATCTTGAATTATATCCTTCAATTCTGTTTTTATGTTATTTTATTTCTTTACTTTTTCATTTAAAGTTTCTTTCCTGAGGTTTGTCAACTCTCACTGAAATTCAACTCTTTTATTTACTATTTATTGTGTTCTTAATTTTAGAATTTCAGTACTTTTTACAAATACATATGAGTGTTTGTGTAAGACTAATTAGGTTAATCTGAAATTGTTTTATGATAGTTTTATTCTCTTTTATACTGGATATTAAGGAAAAATTTTAATGACTGAAATGCTTTTTTCTTTTTTTCTGTAGTTTGGTATGATATTGCTCTGATTTTTCTATATCTAGGCATTTTGTGGACAAGTCTTCTTTCTCAAGAATGCTCTCTGCTGCCAATATAAGTGACATGTAGTTTCATTAATAGTTGGCATTGGTGATGGGGGAGAAGGGTAAATTGGCTTATCTTGTGAGTGTTTCTTCAGGACCTTTAGTTTTCTCTTCTCACTCTCTTTTCCATCATTCTATCTCCAAGGGGCACCGCTCTCTCTCTCCTCAACTAGTAGTGGTGATTCTGGGGCTACTACCTCTGGTACCCCTCTAATTTAGGCCTCCTGCTCTAGCCAATGCTATGAAGAGCTAAGTCCCTGATCATTATTCAGCATTTTGGCACTTAGTCTTGAACTTCTCTTTCTCAGATTGTTTTTTTTTTTCTTTTTGAACTATGTTCTTCTTTCCTCTTTTCACTGCCTATGATCTATTTAGTTTCCCTTCTTTCCACTAATTTCTGCATTCATAAGAGGCAATACTAAAGGGAATTTCAAAAGGAACTGTTGAAGTTCAGTGTTTGTTTTCCTATTCACAAGTAACATGAAATTCACAATATTCTCTAACTCCTATTAATGCAGATTACATCATTTTATTTTTTTGGTGAGTGTCTCTTTAAGCTTGTTCACGCACATGTATTCACTTATTTTTGTATATTTTTGGGGGAATATATATTATACTTATATTCTGCATTTATACTTAGCCTTCTATCATATTATTACGTGTTTCTATAAACTCTTCACTGCCTTTTCAAGTTTTAAAACTTTCTAATATAGCTTTCTATTCATAGAAGTAATACTGATATGGAAATCTTACAGAGCAAAAAACTAACAAACAATGAAACTGAAAAACAGTAATTCTACCTCCCAGAGGCAAACACCAATAACATTCATTTTTTTATCTCCCAGTATGTTTTTTCTGCACATATTGGTAGAAATGATATTGCACCTATAATTTGATATCCTGCTTTTTTATTTCACTGTGTTTCATAATTATTTTCCTGTGTAATTTAAATTATTCATAAACCATTTTCAATGGTTTCCTAGTATTCTACCATATGGACAATTTCCTAACATTTATTGTAATTTTCATTATTTACAACAATTTTACAATGAACATCTTTGTGCATAAATTTGCATCCATATTTCAGATTTTTTATAACACATTTCTGGTAAAGGAATATAAACCCACAAGTTAGTTATTACTGAATACTAAATTTTGATTTATTCTCAACAGCTTGTAAGTATGACTTTAAGTGCGTTCTTTTAAAAGTAGGGGTGGTAGGTATACTACTTTTGGAGTATGTATATATCTGGAATTGCTTACTTTTGTTTTTATATATGATAAATAACGTGGAATACTATCAGTTATTGGCCCACAATATTGTTTTCATATTGTTATCTACTATCACTTAATAATGCAGACATTCTTAATGCAGCCTAAGTTTTACTCCCTTGGGTTGATTATGGTTTAATTTTGCCTTAATTTTCATCTGTTAAAAACTCACAAATTTATATCTCTATCCCAAAGTGCTTCTTTGAACACCAAAGACATATATGTCTTTTTCCCTTTCCACTTTGATATCTAACAGGCATCTCAATGTTATCATGAGTCTTGAACTTAACAAAGCTCACGAAAGAACTGGTCATTTTCCCCACTACACAGAAACACACACATGAACACACAAACCTACTACAGTCAGTCTGGTATACATACTTGACCATGCATCTAGCAGTTTAAGGCAAAAGCTTGAGTCTTTCTGATGTTTCTTCACATCTGACCTACAGTATCTCAATATGTTTATAAATTATGCCTTCAAAGCATAGCTTAAACGTGTTTATTTCTCTTCATCTCCACTGCTAACACATTGGTCTTTTTATATCTTACCTAGAATAGTACAGTAACTTGTTTAGAGATCACCTAGACATTCTCTTAGGTTCCATTCTCCTACAGAAGCTAAGGGGACGGTCTGTTAAAAAGTAAGTCGTCTAATTTTTGTCAATCTTCACCTTAAGGATCTTCCAATGGCTTTGAATAACAATGGCAATAAAAATCCCAAGTCCTTTTTGGGTTGTGTCCTTTCTTGGTTTTGGTATTAGGGTGATGCTGGCTTCATTGAATGACTCAGGGAGGGTTCCTTCTTTATCTATCTTGTGGAATAGGGTCAAAAGGATTGATACCAATTCTTCTTTAAACGTCTGGTAGAATTCTACTGTGAATCCATCTGGTCCTGGGCTTCTTCTGTTGTTGTTGGTAATTTTTAAATTACTGCTTCAATCTTGCTGCTGGTAATTGGTCTGTTCAGGGTATCTAATCGTTTCTGATTTAAACTAGGAGGGTTGCCTCCACCAAGATGTCATTATTGGAGGCCCATGGCTGGGGCACTTTTTCCCACTTTGACTTGTTACTTTTCTACTCCTAACCCTTTCATCTATCTTTCCCCTGGCTCCACAGAGCCATAAAATGGCAGAACATTTTGTCCAGGATTCCTCTGCAGTGAGATGATTCCCTCCACCTGATCTGTATGCCACCTGACCCTCACCTTGTATCATTCTGTGAGAAAAAAGGAACACCAAAGAGTGAGTGTTTTTCTATGGAGCTTTCTAACAGCTGACAGTTTGACAATATTCAATGGTGACAGCATTTTTGTCAGCACACAAATACATACACACCAATATGGTAACACAGTTTTGGGAAATGGCCTGTCTTACTTTTATGGCAAAGTAGCATACTGCATTATCCAATAGATAGCCAGGGGTGCTTGTGTCACTACTTCCCAAGCTTCAGATGTCTCAGAACAGAGAAAGAGACTCCAATTGTTTGAAAGAAAGTAGAGAAGAGAACAAGAGTCTCTGCTGGTAATCCAGAGGATTCTCCTGTATCTTCACCAAGATTATCAACACAGTACCTCTATGAATCTGCAGGAACCACAGTGCTACTGGGAATGGGACAAAACTCACCAGTAATAGCAAGAATGCAGAAAAACACAGAATATGATAACCCTGCAACTATAGTGTGTAAATTACTCTTATTCTAAGTAGAAAGACTAAATGATGAACCAATCAAAAATAATAACTATATTAGGGCTGCCACCCTAATGCAGTTACAGCTTACATCACAACACACAAGTCCTTTAGAATATCTGAAAAGCCTTCCCAGAAAGACAGGTACAAATAAGCCCAGACTGCAAAGACTAAAATAAATCCCTAACTCTTCAATGCCCAGACACAGATAAACATCTACAAGTATAAAGAAAATCCAGGAAAACATGACCTCACAAAATAAATAAGGCACCAGTGACCCATTCTGGGGAAAAACAGACACCTTTCAGATATGTGACCTTTCAGACACATATCTGTTTTTGTGTTGTGAATTGGAATTCACAATAGCTGTGTTAAGGAAGCTCAAAGAAATTCAAGATAACACAGATAATGAATTAATTAAGAATTCTATCCAACAAATTTAACAATGAGATCAAGATAATTAAAGATAGAGATAATTTTTTAAAAATCAAGCAGAAATTTTGGAGCTAAAAAATGTAATTGACATACTAAAGAATGCATCAGAGTCTTTTAATAGCATAATTGATGAAGCAAAAGAAAGAACTAGCAAGCTTGAAGACAACCTATTTGAAAACACACAGTAAGAGGAAACAAAACCAAAAAGAATTAAAGAAAAGGCCGAGTGCAGTGGCTCACGCCTGTAATCCCAGCACTTTGGGAGGCTTAGGCGGGTGGATCACAAGGTCAGGAGATCGAGACCATCCTGGCTAACATAGTGAAACACTGTCTAGTCTCTACTAAAAATACAAAAAATTAGCCGGGCATGGTGGTGGGTGCCTGTAGTCTCAGCTGCTCGGGAGGCTGAGGCAAGAGAATGTCGTGAACCCAGGAGGCAGAGCTTGCAGTGAGCTGAGATCGCACCACTGCACTCCAGCCTGGGCCACAGAGCAAGACTCCATCTCAAAAAAAAAAAAAAAAAAGAATTAAAAAAGTATGCCTACAAAATCTAGAAAATAACCTCAAAAGGGCAAATATAAAATTTATTGGCCTTAAAGAGGTGGCAGTGAGAGAGATATACAGGTAGAAAGTTTATTCAAAGTGATAACAGATAACTTCCTAATCCTGAAGAAAGATATCAATATTCAAGTACAAGAAAGTTGTAGAATATCAAGCAGATTTAACCCAAAAAAGACTACTTGGAGGAATTTAATAATCAAACTCCCAATTATCAAAGGTAAACAAAGGATCCTAACAGCAGCAAGACAAAAGAAACAAATAACATATAATGGAGTTCCAACACCTCTGGCAGCAGACTTTTCAGTGGAAACCTTACCAGCCAGAAGAGAGTGGAACCACATATTTCGAGTAATAAAGGAAAAAAAAGTTACCCTAGAATAGTATATCTGGCAAAAGTATCCTTCAAACATGACGGAGAAATAAAGACTTTTGCAGACAAACAAAAACTGAGGGATTTCATCAACATCATGCCTGTCCTGCAAGAAATTCCAAAGGCTGTGCTTCAATCAGAAAGAAAAGGATGTTACCAATGACCAATAAGTAATCACCTGAAGGAACAAGACTCACCAGTAATAGTAAGAATGCAGAAAAACACAGAATATGATAACCCTGTAACTATGGTGTGTAAATTACTCTTATTCTAAGTAGAAAGACTAAATGATGAACCAATCAAAAATAATAACGACATCAGCTTTTCAGGGCATAGTCAATACAATAAGATATAAATAGAAACAAACAAAGTAAAAAAGTGAGGGGATGAAATTAAAGCATACAGTTTTTATCACTTTTATTTTTGCTTGTTTATCTGTTTATTTATGCAACCCATCAAAGCCTATGGGATATAGGAACATCACTAAGAGGGAAGTACATAGCTATAAATGCCCTATATGGTTTGGCTGTGTCCCCACTCAAATCTCATCTTGAATTATAGATCCCGTAATTCCTGTGTGTCATAGGAGGGACCCAGTGAGAGGTAATCGAATCATGGGGATGGGTCTTTCCCATGCTGTTCTTGTGATAGTGAATAAGTCTCATGATATCTGATGATTTCCCCTGCACATGCACTCATGTCTGCTGCCATGTAAGACATGACTTTCCTCCTCATTTGCCTTCCACCATGATTGTGAGGCCTCCCCAGCCAGGTAGAATTGTGAGTCAATTAAACCTTTGGTATGTCTTGGGCATGTCTTTATTAGTAGCATGAGAACAGACTAATACACGCCCACATGGAAAAAGAGGAGAAACTCAATTAAACAATCCAATGATGCATTTTAAAGAACTAGAAAAGCAACAGCAAACCAAACCCCAAATTGCCATATAAAAAGAAATAATAAAGGATGATAGCAGAAATAAATAAAATTGAAATGAAAAACAACACAAAAGACCAAAAGAACAAAAAGTTGGTTTTTTGAAAAGATAAACAAAATTGACAACCCTTAAGTTAGACTACCAAAAAAAAAATGGGACCAGACCCAAATAAATAAATAAGAGATTTAAAAAAAGGATACATTACAACTGATAGCACAGAAATGTAAAGGATTATTAGTGGCTACTCTGAGCAACCACATTCCAAAAAATTAGAAAATCTAAAAGAAATGAAAAAAAATCCTAGATAAATACAACCTACCAAGATTGAACCATGAACAAATCCAAAACCTAAACAGATCAATAACCAGTAACAAGATCTAAACTATAATAAAAAGTCTCCCAGCAAAGAAAAGCGTGGGACCCAATGGCTTCCCTACTGAATTCCACCAAACATTTAAAGAAAAACTACTACCAATCCTATTTAAACGATTCCAAAGAATAGAAGAGGGAATACTTCCAAATTCATTTTACAAGGCCAGTATTACTCTGATACCAAACCCAGACAAAGACACATCAAAAAAAGAAAGCTACAGGTCAATACATTTAATGAATATTGATGCAAAACTCCTCAACAAAACACTAGCAAACTGAATTCAATACTAAATTAGAAAGATCATTTATCATGACCAAGCAGGATTTGTCCCTGAGATGCAAGGATGGTTCAACATAAACATATTAATAAATAAGATTATCAACAGAATGATAGACAAAAACCATATGATCATTTCAATTAACGCTGAAAAAGCATTTGATAAAATTCAACATTCATTTATAATAAAAATTTCTCAAAAAAACACTGTAGAAGGAACATACCTCAATGTAATAAAGACCATATATGACAGACTCATACCCAGTATCATACCAAATGCAGGAAAATTGAAAGGATTTCCTCTAAAATCTGAGAATGACAAGGAAGCCCACTTTCACCTGTTATTCAACATAGTACTGAAAGTCCTAGTTATAGCAATCAGACAAGAGAAAGAAGTAAATAATGTCCAAACTGGAAAGGAAGAAGTCAAATTATTCTTGTTTGCAGATGACATGACATATTTGAAAAAGTCTAAAGACTCTACAAAAAAAAATATTATAACTGATAAACCAATTCCATAAAGTTGCAGGATACAAAATCCACACACAAAAATCAGTAGTATTTCTATATGCCAACAATGAACAATCTGAAAAAGAAATGAAAATGTAATCTCATTTACAATAGCCACAAATAAAATTAAATACCTAAATGGATAGAATGGAGACTGTGATTTGAAGTGAAATAAGCCAGGGACAGAAAAACAAACATAGCATGTCCTTACTTATTTGTGGGTCTAAATATCAAAACAATTGAACTCGTGGGAATAGATAGTAGAAGGATGATTACCAGAGGCTGGGAAGGATAATGGGGTTGGGGGAGAAGTAGGGATGGTTAATGGGTACAAAAGAAAAAATAGAAAGATGTATAAGACCTACTATTTGATAGCACAATAGGGTGACCATAGTCAATACTAATTTAGTTGTGCATTGTAAAACAACCAAAAGAGTATAATTGGATTGTTTGTAACACAAAGGATAAACACTTGAGGGGACAGCTACCCCATTCTCCATGATGTGATTATTACACATTGCATCGTTGTATGAAATCATCTCATATACCCCATAAATATATGCACACACACAAAAAATACTATAAGGGGTGTGTTTCTACCAGCATTTATGTAATGCAATAGAACACAATAAAATAGGATAGACTAAAACATAATCACAGTATATCACAATTTTTAATAGTAAAGATTGTTGGGAAATCTTTTATACTATTCACACTGTTTACGTGTACATATGTGCATGCACACATGCTCATGTATGCACCCATGTGTGTATGTGTGTTCTCCATAGTGTTGTACATGCTCCTTGCAGTGATGTAGGATTAATCTCTTAGTCTGGATCAATAGACAAGAAGGGAAGCAATTATTCTTCTAGATGCCACTGTCATTTCTAGGCTGCTTCATTTAAATCGTTGGTTAAAATCCCTGCCGGGCATGGTGGTTCATGTCTGTGATCCCCAAAATTTTGGGAGCCCAAGGCAGGAATATCACTTAAGGCCAGGACTTCAAGACCAGACCGTGCAATATAGTGAGACCCCCATCTCTCCAAAAAAAAAAAAAAAAAATTAATCCCCTCCTTTATCCCAGCCCACGTAATTTCCTACTATTGTTCTGACACTTCGCCCATATTCATCAAGAACTATAGTATGTCATCATCTTTGTTCACACTGCAAATCCCGCATTCATTCTGGGAACATCTAACGAACTCTTCCTTGGCATCTGCACTTTCTGTGATTTCATCCACCAGGATTATCCAGCCATTTCCACTGTCATATGTTTGTTATTTCAGAGGAGGTAAAACTACCTTTACCCTCTTAGGGCTCTCAGGCTGGGCCTGAGAATTTGACATAAAATAAATTAATAGGAGTAAAGCATAATGATTTAATGTAAATTTTATGTGACATGAGAGCCCTCATAAGAAAATGAATACCTGAAGAAGTAGAGACCTAATTTTTTTTTTTTTTTTTTTTTTTTTGAGATGGAGTCTTGCTCTGTCACCAGGCTGGAGTGCAGTGGTGCAATCTTGGCTCACTGCAACCTCCGCCTCCTGGGTTCCAGTGATTCTCCTGCCTCAGCCTCCTGAGTAGCTGGGACTATAGGTACACGCCACCACACCCAGCTAATTTTTGTATTTTTAGTAGAGATGGGGTTTCACCATGTTGGCCAGGACGTTCTCGATCTCTTGACCTTATCATCCCACCTGCCTCAGCCTTCCAAAGTGCTGGGATTACAGACGTCAGCCACTGCGCCTGGCCCAGTGTTTTTATATTAGGTTGAACAAAGAGAAGCAACTGTAGTCAATCTCTCATTTTTTGAGCTCTTGTTTTTCTCATTATGCATACTGTGAGACTATACTGTGATCCCTAGACTGCTTTGATTTCCTCTCTTCTTGAAGTCTCTTATTGTCCCTCAAACTTCTCTTCCTTTTTTTAGCCAGCCTAGACTTCATGGCCTTCACCTCCATTTACCTTTTGCCAGTACTGCATATACCCTCACTCTTCTGTCCTTCTGCCCCACGTTTCTGAAAATGCCTGAACACTTTTCCATTTCCACTGTGCCTGAACTGGTAAATGTTGCTAAACTAACTCACAAGATCATAACTTTGCTGGCTGGAATCACTAAAATTATAGTGTATACCATCTGTGCAGTGACCTTAAAATTGAATTGTAATCCTGTCACTGACATAGAGACCTCTACTCTTGGAACAATTTCGGTTGATTGGTAGCGGCTACCTGAATGTACTATATATGGGGGAGGGTTGTGAAAGTACAGTTGGGCTCAGCTGGAAAAATTGCTCTGATTGAATAATGATGTCTATCATGTGTGAAGAAAGACAATGGTGGCGTTTTATCATATAATTCCCTTTTTACATTAACAGTGACCCCAAAGTTACATTTCAAACCTATAACCCTAGGCTTAATCTCATTCTGTTAGGATAAAGACTCTATTTTTTTTAAGACAGAAAATGTCAGCTTGAGCTCTATTAATTTCCTACTTAGTGACTCAGTTTGTTTAAAACAGATACATATGTTATCTGCTTAATGGGGAAAAGAGCTTCCCTACCTCTACATCCGAAAATTGTACATCTACCTCTGTCCTCAGCTCCATCTCCTCCTGCCTCTTAAGGAAAATTTCCTTTTGAAATAATCCCTAATTTACTATATTTTTTATTTCATTGTCGTATTTTCTGCATCAGATAAACATGCTCAAATTTACCACATCTTCTTAAAATGCTTCACTCACTTGTATTACCCTCATCACCATGATAACTTTCTCTTAAAAGTCTAGGAAACTCCCACCACTTAATTGATAGATCTCAGTTAGTCATCAGTTTCAAATTTGTCAAATTCAAGCAATCTCTTCAGTTCTCATCATCCTTGGCAGAGCTCAGAAATATGACAAAGGGGGCCATGCACTGCTTTCCTGAGATTTGCTCCTTCCCAGACTTCTCCTATTCCATAGTCTTGCATGTTTTCTTCTCACATCTCTGGTCACTCACTTGCAATATATTTTCAGGATTTCCTTTTCTGCCTTTATACCGTAAGTATTAGAATAATTAAGATTCCAGTGGATTCTATTCTCAGGCATTCTTTTAAATCGAAATGGTAATAATAGAATTTTTTCAGCTATATTCCTGGAGTCCAAAATTTATATCCCCAGCCCATATAGTTCTTTAGCTCGGAGCTCTGATGCAGGACAGGCAAGCCCCGAGACTGGGGCATAGCTCAAGAGGGTTCTTGACTTTGCCCAGGAAAGAATTCAAGGGCTAACTCGTGGTGTTAAGTAGCAACTTTACTGAAGTGGCAGTGTACAGCAGCAGCAGAGGTGCCACTCCTTGCGGATCAGGGGCTACCCCATAGGCAATGTGCCCAGAGTAGCAGTTCAACAGTCATATTTACACACACTTCTAATTATATGCAAATTAGGGGTGGTTTATGCAGAAATTTCTAGGAAAGGGGTGTTAACCTCCAGGCTGTCTAGTCATTGCCATGAAAAGGGACAGTAACTTCAAAGTGTTGCCATGGCAATGGTAAGCTGACATGGAACACTGATGGGGGTGTCTTACGGGGAGATGCTTCTGCCCAGGACCTATTTTAGCTAGTACTCAATTTGGGCTGGTGCTGAAGCCACGCCTGTGGAGTCCGGTCCTGCCTCCTATCTTGGCTCAGACTCTTAAACACAATAGCATACTAAATAGTTCTATTCATTTGAATAATATGGAATTTCTGTTATGTGACTCGTGAGCCAAACATGCCTATTTAATTTGGTTCAGTCCAAAACGTAGCATCTTCTTAAGTGCTATCTCTTCTGAAACTCATCTTTAACCTCCTCTATCAGATTTGGGCTGCCCTTAACAAATTTTCCTCCTGGAGTTTTTACCTCGCTCCATTGTAACAATTGTAATATTTTAATGTACTTATTTCATTGTTTCTTAACCCCCTAGTGCAATAGCTCTATGAATAATAACTGCTTGAAATCTCTCTTGGCATATACTGGATAATTAATGAATATAAGTTAAAGCACAAATGAATTATTCTAAAACATAAAATAGATAAAAACTAATCGGGCTGGAATATTACTTCTTATTTTCTGTTATCTTTCAATATTACATCATCTGCCCCGAGCCAAGTGCCTATGTTTTCCAAATTCTAGGTGTGAATAATATTATATAGTATTGTATTGTCAGTGATTTGTGAGATTTTAAGTTTTTCATTGGAGGTTGTAAGAAGCATAATTATGGATTTATTGTCCAGTAAAGAACAGACAAAAGGACAAAACATATAGAGCACTACTTATGGGTACTTAGAAACTCTTTTTTTTTTTTTTTTTTTTTTTGTAGCTGGGGTTACAAGCATGTGCCACCATGCCCAGCTAATGTTTGTATTTTTAGTGGAGACAGGGTTTCACCATTTTAGTCAGGCTGGCCTCGAACTTCTGGCCTCAAGTGATCTGCCCGCCTCAGCCTCCCTAAGTGCTCGGATTACAGGCGTGAGGCACAGCATCTGGCCAGAAATTATTTCTAAAGATACTTTGAGCATAAAGGGAGATAATTCATGTTTAATCACATAGTACATGTAGACACGTTATGTAATGCTTTTTTTTTTTTTTTTTTTTTTTTTTTTGAGACTGAGTCTCTCTCACTCTATTGCCCAGGCTGGAGGGCAGTGGCACAATCTTAGCTCACCGCAACCTTCCATTCCCGGGTTCAAGCAATTCTCGTGCCTCAGCCTCCCGAGTAGCTGGGATTACAGGTGCCCACAACCACGCCTGGCTAATTTTTCTATTTTTAGTAGAGATGGGGTTTCACCATGTTGGCCAGGCTAGTCTCCAACTCCTGACCTCAAGTGATCTGCCCGCCTTGGCCTCCCAAAGTGCTGGGATTACAGGTGTGAGCCACTGTGTCCAGCCCATGTAATGTATATTAACAATGGTAATGTAGGATTATTAATGTATATTAACAATGGTAATGTAGGATTATTAATGTATATTAACAATGGTAATGTAGGATTATTAATGTATATTAACAATGGTAATGTAGGATTATTAATGTATATTAACAATGGTAATGTAGGATTATTAATGTATATTAACAATGGTAATGTAGGATTATTAATGTATATTAACAATGGTAATGTAGGATTATGAAAGCGGGCAGAAATTTGTTTCATGGAAAGGTATTTAGTTATATATTTTTTGCTTTTAAAATGGGTATTTCAGTGCAAAACTCTGACGGGAATAGGCAAATCAGTGACTAGTTCACAAGTCCATAGATTTAAAAGGGAGCTCTCCAAATACAGGTCAGCCTCAGGACTCAGCATTGCCTTAATGAAGGCAGCCTGTCTGTGGTGTGCAATTTGAGATGTCTGGGTGCTACAAAACTTTGGCTGAAAGCAGAAGTGATTCTTTCTGAATAAACAATGTAGTTTGCTCGTATGTATCACAGAAACACGATGTTATTACTTGTGTTTCCACAGTGATTTGTTGGTTTTCCAATGCAAGAGTGATCCCTCCCTCATGCTTGCCAAAAAGAGGTAAGAGAAATAAAGATGGCTTCTGCTTTGTGGACAAACAGTATTGATTGTTCAATAATCCAGTAAAGATGAGTCAATATTAGATGGAAATCATAGTAACTGTATGATAATCTCTGGGAACAAAAATCAATAAAAAGGGAATGGTTTTATAAGAGACATACAACATTATTATTCTCATACCTCAGGTCATAAAGCTGAGATATTTGAGTGTGACATGACATATTAGCTAAAATGACTAGGAAACTATGGCAGCCAAAATGATCACAAATCATTTCTGATAGAGCATTTCTCATCCTCTCCTTGTCCCTTCCCACTCACACACAATAATTAGCTCCAGCTACATTTCCTCTCCATTCTTCCATTTGTTACGATTCCTGAACTTTGTTTTCAACTCTGGGCTTTTAAGCTTTCTGTTCTGCCTGGAACACTCTTCAACCAGGTCTTTCAATAACCCATTCTTGCTCATCAGTCAGGTTTCTGCTCAAAACCCGTTTCCTGTGAGAGGAGCACTTGTTAAACCACTATGTCTAAAAAAAAAAAAAAAAAAAAAAAAAACTACAGTTTACCCTGTGCCAGTCAACATCGAGTCTCTGTTACTTTCTCTGCACCTGTTTCAAAACCTGTACTCTGTAATTGTTTCTGTTTATTCTCTGTCTCTTGCCTTAGTAGAACATGAGTTCTATTATCTATCATGTTTTGTACTGTCTTCCTCAGATTCTAGAACTCCATGTGCAATATAATCAATGCAAAATAAATATTTGTTGAATGGATAGATGAACATCTTTTAATACCTATTTATTTTTAGAATATGTGACTGTTATTTTCCCCATCAGTTACAAACTTCTTCATGGTCAGGCTAGGCAATGTCCCCTCCCCTTGTCCCTCTTCCCCACAGAAAGCTGGGCAATCCAGCTCACTCGTTTAGATCCTTTCCATTTTTGATTCCTTGAACATGTATTAACGCTTTTTTTTTTTTTTGAGATGGGAGTCTTGCTCTGTCGCCCAGGCTGGAGTGCAGTGGCGCGATCTCGGCTCACTGCAAGCTCTGCCTCCTGGGTTCACGCCATTCTCCTGCCTCAGCCTCCCAAGTAGCTGGGACTACAGGTGCCTGCCACCACGCCCGGCTAATTTTTTGTATTTTTAGTAGAGATGGGGTTTCACCATGTTAGCCAGGATGATCTTGACCTTGTGATCCGCCCGCCTTGGCCTCCCAAAGTGCTGAGATTACAGGCGTGAGCCACCGCACCCGGTCATATTAACTTTTTGTGGGGGAAGAGCCTTGCTATTTAGAAGTGTCTGTTGTTTTTGTTTGTCACTCATCAGTAGGAAACCTGATTCTATCAGTATAATAAGACAGATGTAAGACATTATTTGTTTGTTTCTACTTCCTATGTGCCGTTCAAGGAACAAGGTTACCATATAAAGGTAATCTTCCCAAGAACATAAAACAGGCTATATCAGGAAAAGATTCTTTGCTCTTTATCTGGGTATAACAACTGAGAGAAAGAAGAAAAGCAAGTAAGCGTTTTTCAGCCTTTGGGTAGGCAAGGTATTCAATTGATTGGTTCTTATAGTTTAGTTATTGCTTCATTAACTATAGTAGACAAATTATCGTGGATTCAAAGCTAAAGACAAACAATACCTTTTATTCCATAAGGGAAAATCTAGTTATACCTTAAAGAGTCTATGTGAGTAATAGTGTTATGAAACATAGAAGAGGACTATTAAATTACCTCAGTAAAGTATTAGTAATAGACAGATGACTTTTTAGGTCAGTAACATTTTTTCCCCGTTTTTCTGGAGAATAATTATTTATTCATTAGGTAACTTTGGTAACTATTAAAGTACTACTTTCTATTTCAATTTTATATTTGCTATATTCTCCATTCCTGTCTCATATAAAGTGATTTTTAAAACAAAAATTTGTCATCTACTGCTTGAGTGTATTGGTGGGTTCAAGATTAAAACTTAGAGGCTACCTATGTATACCTGAGAACTCAACAGCTAAATTATGGCTTGCTAGAAAACTTGTTAGCATTTTAAACAATTTTCCCAAGTATAAATTCAGAGAAAATCAATTTACTTTCTCTTTTTTAATCTAAGGCTCAGGTTGTAATTTTGCAGTACCCAGTATCTCTCTGAAGTCTATGGTATATTATTCCACTTCTTTCCTAACTATGCATTTCATATCTATCCTTTGGAGTTGATCTTGAAAGAAAATTAATGGACTCCTTATTCAGTATTGCAATGTTTCAGGTAGCAAATGCATGACAGCTACTTAACCAACCCCTGAGTAGCCAACCGGTGAGTATGGCATTAATGATTTTGAAGAAACTTAACTAAGTGCATCTATCACTTTGTCATGTGTGGTAAAAGAATACATCAATCAAAGGTTAAGAGGAAACTGTCTTTGCTTCAGTCTGTGGGTACTACTGAAACCTGTTACAAAAATCAATAGAACCCGTATGGTAAGCTGCGTTTATGCTGATTGATTAAATAAAACAAATGGAAAAATAGAAGGTAGGAGGCTGGTAATACAGCTCCTAGAATAAAGCAGAGGTCAGTTTCCTGATATAGGAACCATCCTTATGAGCTTGAGATTCCTGAGAGGTATTTCCAATGTCACTGTCTTATAAAGGTTAAACCAGTAACCTTTTTTCACAGGGCTATTTAACTGGATACCAGGAGAAGCAAATTGCTGATCCAGTCATGGATGTTTTACCCCATTATTTAGTTCCACTCTGCATGGAATTTATTTGGAAGATTCTCAATGCACTTGCATTCAAACATAAAGACCTAATGACTCTCATTGCAGCAGTATTCCTCTTGTATTATTATTTTCTTACCTTCAGAATTCCTCCATTTCTGTACTTTCTGTCATCTGGAATTTCATTTGCAAGGGCAGATAAGGGGAAAAGAATGTAATAAGAGACGAGGAAAAAAATAAGCCCTTGCTGAATGATTGATATGAATGAAGGAACTGATGGAATAAATAACAAAAAAAAAGATCCAGGACTACTCTCAGTCTCTGAAGCAGGTATGAAAATTGTAAGAGCAAGGGAAGACTATAATTTTGGAATATAGCTGTGAGTTAATAAAAGCTAATGATAAAGAAAATAAGTTACCTGTCTTCACAGAAGGACAAAACTATGATTCAGTTACAAGAGAACGAGAATTGAGGCCCACCTTCAAATAATTACCAAGTAAATACAAAATTCCAGGCCAGGCACAGTGGCTCATGCCTGTAATCCCAGCACTTTGGGAGGCTGAGGCGGGTGGATCACCTGAGGTCAGGAGTGTAAGACCAGCCTGGCCCAAGTAACGAAACCCTGTCTTTACTAAAAATAAAAAAATTAGCAAGGCATGGTGGCACACACCTGTAATCCCAGCTACTTGGGTGGCTGAGGCATGAGAATCACTTGAACCCAGGAGGCAGAGGTTACGGTGAGCCAAGATAGTATCACTGCACTCCAGCCTGGGCAACAGAGCAAGACTGTCTAAAAAATATTTGAAGATACATATATGTATTTGGAGATTTTATATATATATATATTTGGAGATTATATATATTTGAATATATATACATATATATATCTCTCTGAGAAAAAGTGATAGGCATTCCCTCAAGCACACCTAATAAAGTGCATATTAATACAACATTTCTGGAAAACAATTTTGTAAGATTCATAAAAAGTCTTAAGTTTCTTAATATCCTTTGATTCAGGAATTCTCATTCAAGAAATCTATTGGAAGTAAATATAGTGAAATTAAGAAAGAGAACAGGAAACACACTTAATCACTGTTGTTTATAATCATCAAAATGTTGAAACAACTTAAATTTGCAACAATAGAGAAATGTTTTGATGAATTATGGTACATCCATTCAAATGTATTTTTGGAGAATAAGACATAGAAAATGATTCATTATAAAATGTTAGGTTAATAAAATAAACACTGCACAAAATTCCATGTATAATTACCATTTATATGTGTGTGTATGTCTGTATATTTGCTTAGTTATATTTATGAGATGGAAGCCTCTCGGTTTTCATTTGTTAGAGGAATTCTGAAAAATAATTTCATTGTTGACTGAAATGGAAATTATTAGAGAAAGCATACTGTGATGCTGTGAAAGAGGTTTGGAACTTCAACAAACTAAATTTAATTTATTTCTCTTCATGGCAGAAATACTTAGGGCTTATTGAATTTTCGATGTGTGTTCCCTCCCTTTTGGTTAGGTGGGAGCCCCAGCGGTAGCTATGGGTCCAGTTCAAAGGAGTATGAAAGGCACTGCTTTCACATCAAATAGGTAAGCATCTGTGTGTGTCTATGCCATCTTCCTCTTCCTCTGCCAATGTGTCCTTCGAGGCTGTGTGTTCCAGGTAGTATCATCATAAGATGGGAGGGTAGTCCAGAATACACTGGGCTGGGACGTAAGTGAGAATTAAACTTGCTGTTTTAAGCCAGCAAGATTTCAGGGATGTTCCATGCCTATGGCATATCCTACCCTATCCTGATTAGTACAGTACACATTACTCAGTAGCTCTGTGAACTTGAGACAGTTATTTAATTTTTCTAAACCTGTATCCCCTCACTTGTATATTGAGCCATGAGGCTGCTGACATATCTCATAGGACTGCTTTCAGAAATTAGTCAAAAAACATAGAAAATGATTGTACAATAGTTTTGGTTGAGTGTAAATTTCCTTCAGACAAAATAATCAAGTCTCATTTTTCTTACCTACTTCTTACACTATTTTACTCCTTCACACATATGACCCTTTAGAATAGAGAACAATCACTATATGTTCAATAATCTGTTAAAAATTTGGTCAGAATATTTTAAAAATATATAAAATAAAGCCTCAGATTTGGGAGCAGGTTAATATAAGGAAAAAAAGAAAAGGAAGACAAAGAGATAAAGATAGAAGTAAAACCTGTGTGATCTCTAAAAGTAGAGTTTCATCAGCCACGTAATAAAATAAAAAACAAAATCTCACATTGTTTCAAGATTCGCTTAAAAATAACCATTATATATTTAAAATGAGTTACAGCCATGCCTTTGTATTTGTCCAAATTATTAAATAAATGAACTCATAACATGCTATGTATAGAAAATAACATAGAAAGCTTTTAAAAAAATTTCAAGAAAAAAATGTATGTGGAGGGTGGGGTAGTAGCAGTGGGAATTAGCAAATTTACAGAAAACAAGAAAGAGAAGGAGAATTACATGGTTTACAAAAAAAGAAAAATAACAAATAACAACCACCACTGTAGCCACAGAAGTCATTACCACACTCTTGCACTCTGGCCCAAATCATTTTAATAGTAGACTTTTCTCTGGGGTTATAAGCTCCATTAACAGAAGCTATGATATAACTTTGAAACTATCTGTATTACCGTCAGTAAGTTATTTTCTTCCCCTGAACCCCACTACGTAAAGCAGCAAACCCCTGGTTGGTTAAGCAAGCACTAAAATTTTGGAAATGTAATAAATGCATCTGTAAGATTTCCAAGATTCCAACAATAATCCCAAAGGGAAAATATACTGATCCAATCATTTTGGTACTGCATCACAAGGCACTGAATAGAAAAGTCAATAAAAGCATCCGAGCACAGAGAAGTAAGCTGTAGTCAATATCAGATTTTGAAATGGACTGTCAGATAAAAAATCAGCTAGATTTACTGAAATTTACTTCCTAATATCTGGAATTTAGATTGTGTGGAATTCAGCGCATACATCCTCTCTTTAACCTTCTTCATCTACTATAATAAGCTATTGGTATTATAGCCATTTCAAGAAAAATAGTCCAGTCTGAGTTATAATTGGTCACTTCATAACATATCAAAAACTTATTGTAGAAATGAAATTCAGTATCACCCAATTCATACAGTGACATCTACTCAGGCTTAAATAAAATCACTTATTTGACAGGGGAAAAAAGAAGAAACAATAACCAGAAGTTACTTATTGTGTCTGCTGTTGACTTTATATTCCTCCACAATTCTCATCTGAAAATTACAAAGCCTCTCAATACATATCCACAAATATTGGCTAGTTAAGCCCTGTTAGGTATAGAAAGTACTGCTATCTGAATCAGAGAGCCCAGCCCTTCCACCAGCATAGGACAGTGATAGGTCACAGCCATTGGAAGAAGATAGGCCTTTACATTGATGCTTTGCTTTGATCCCTTAAGCAAATCCCTTAGCACTTGTGAAATGGGGATGATTTTGCCTTTCACTCCTGTGAGGCACAGCTCTTACAACTCTTACACAGTTAATACAAATAACCTAGAATAATTATTATCGGGAGATGTGAAACATTTTCTCTTAGTCATTTTCCTCTCAGTGTAGAATGTTATTTCTGTAGAGGGTAGCTTTTCCTGCCCCTCAAATTTCCCTGTTACTTCAGATCTTCAATTTGTAAATTAGAGATCTAATTCAAGTAGAAACGTGTTTCTTTTTATTCCTTTAGGTTTTCTGATGTTCTTTTCAAAAATCATGAATGAAAACAAAAAAATTCTGGATGTGCAAACATGTAAAAATATGTACAGTTCCTCCCTACAAGGAGTTTATACTCTTATGAGGTGACAAGCCAAAAAACACAGAGAACAGCTAAGAAAGTAACATAAAATAAGTCCATTCTGAAGGAACAACTAAGGGGAATCCAAAGGAGCTGGAATCAGCTGTGAAGAGCATCTTTCTGGGGAAAGTCAATCTCGAGAGCTTAGGAAAGTGATAGAAGAGAAAATGCATGTGTCTCTCTTGAAGAGCAATTCTTTGCATAGCTGTACTGCGTTTCTTTTTTCTATAAATTACGGAGTAGGAATAGTTAATTTTACCCATCTCTGGGACTTCTCTGGGTACAAAGAAAAAATATTGTGTTGCACTCCAAATACCTCCCATTGCCCCCTACCCATGAATTAAAATACTAAACATTAAAGCAGAAATTAAATGTATGCCCCCTACCCCATGAATTAAAATACTAAACATTAAAGCAGAAATAAAGTATACTGTTTCAAAAATGTCAGAACCGTCTAAGAGGAGAAGTTAGAACAAAAATATGGCTGCAGATGAGAGGCTTAAAAATTTAAAAAGCTGAGAAAACAAGGAGAAAACAGCCAGAAAATAGACAAAATGTGTTCACAAACATTGAGCCATAAATAATGAGATGACATACAACAAGGTGTCAAAGGAAAAACGCAGAAACAACATAACTTGAATATTTTAACTACAGTGAAATCTTTGGAAAATTCAACCAGCAGGAAAACATTCCTGGAAATTAGCATTTCTGAATCTGAAAACCTTGAGCCAAGGTTAGGCGCTCCATAGAAAAAAGTTACTGTGGTTATGCAGGTTTGAGAATGTGTGCTTTCTTGATTGAAGCACTTTTCAGAACCTTTAGTTAGTCAATATGCGTTATTGTAAATCTCCCAAAGGTTAAGAGTATCTTAAAGAGTTTCCAAAATTATTTGACCAAAGAATTCTAGACCCAAAGAAAATATTTAAAAACATCTTGAGGAACAGTAAGATTCTTTGGAACATAGTTTGGGAAGTACACCACTTAACACATGTGCAGTCAAAGTCTGTCAATATAGCAAATCTATACTGAGTGTCTTAAACTGGTGGAAAGAGTTTCTTAATTTGCTCACTGTCAGTCACACAATGGAATTGTTCTGTGTCCAGATAATTTACTCTACCTGTGTTTTCTTTGCAAAAAAAAAAAATACAGTTGAACTGTCCCTTAGCCCCTGCCTACATTTCCAGGTTCAGGATAGCCCAGTGTATTCAGCAACACTGTGACAAGTGCACTTAAGGATAAATATTTGGCCATTCTCTGCTAATGTTATTGTAGTCATGATATTAAATTGGCATACTGGTGTGGCAATGGGATGAACAGCAGAGGCTGAATTATAGAACTTGAGAGGTATAAGTCACCTTAGAGATGTTCTAGTCAAACTCTCATTTTATAAATATATTGAATACAAGTGGTAAAATGACTTTTCCAAGGTCTCATGGTCAACTGTTGGAAATCGTTTTCTCCAGTCCAGTCTAGTCCATGATGCCTTAAGCAAAAACAAACAAAAATTCCTTAGTTTTTTTTTTTTAAGGAAATAAATACATCTGTTTCACTTTTTTTTTTTCTTGAGACAGAGTCTCACTCTGTTGCCCAGGCTGGAGTGCAGTGGTATGATTTTGGTTCACTGCAACTTCCGTCTCCCCTGTTCAAGTGATTCTCCTGCCTCAGCCTCCCGAGCAGCTGGGACTACAGGCACACGTCACCAAGGCCTGATAATATTTTTGAATTTTTAGTAGAGACAGGCTTTCGCCATGTTGGTCAGGCCAGTCTCAAACTCCTGAGCTCAGGTGATCCTCCCGCCTTGGCCTCCCAAAGTGCTGGGATTATAGGCGTGAGCCACCGTACCTGGCCAACTTTATTTTTAAACTAGTCTTTAATAAGCCTAAAGAGAAAAAATATGAATAGATTGTGATTAATTCTGTATTTGCTCACCTGTTACCCCCAAAAGCATGCCTAACATGTGGCAAATTATTTTATACCCAATGGGTTCTCACTAAATGTTAATTAAATGACTGTGAACATGTGAATTCAGAGACTACACAATGAATAAAGTGATTGTTTACTTTATGAAATGATTCTTCCCATTAACATAATCCCTTTTATGGTCACCTCACCTGCTATGCTGCAAAAAGCAGAAACCATATGCTGAGTGCTAATCTTTGGGGCCACAGCAAGGCCAAAGCAACATTTCCTCTGGCAGCTGCATTAAATCCCCTATGCCAGACTTCTTATAAATTCTGACCACTGAATGTGTAAGTCACTCATGCCTGAGTCCGAAAGACAGAATGCAGTTGATGAGAATATTTGTACTCTTCCTAGGCCAATGATGGAGAGCAGAGAACTCTTTTCATAAAGAAGCTAGAAAGGGACTAGATTTTCAGCATATACTATGAGCACATGAGCTTGACAAAGTTTTGGTGTTTTGCTTTGTTTAGCTGCTAAATTTAGTGTTATAAAATTGTCTTCAATGTTTGAAAGCTGAGGATTGGATCTATGTCATCTGAATATTGTTCAACACTTACAAATTTGAGTTAAACAGAAAATGCGTTTTTCCAGTTGGATACATTTTTAAATGGATTTTTTGTTCAAATGTTTTAGAAATATTCATCCACATATTGAAATTTCTTCCATAACTTTACATCAAGAAGATTGAAAGCCCAAGTAAATGACATGACAATGAAAATGGAAATCTGGTTAGTAATTTAAACTTAGCATGTCTGAGTATAATGTGATTACATCAACTCTTTTGATGCTATAGTTATTAAAAGATTGGCACAACAAAATTGGAAACTTTTTGCAACTTAGCAAATATTCACTGAACAAGTTTTTTTGTGTAAGTTCTGTGTGTAGTATTCTACTATGAATTCTTCTATTGTATGATACAAGCATGGGATGTGTTTCCACCTCTCAGAACACTTATACAGGTTATTGTATATGTTATCATGTAGTATGAAGTGATATAAAGGTGACATGAACATGAATGACTAAGAGAAAATAAAAATTATGAAAGAATCACACGGTAATACACATTGCTATAGGGCAGAGATTCTTGAAGTTTTCACTAGAATGTGCCTGGAAGTATGAATAACAACTCAACTGATAGAGCAAACGAGAGAGCAGGACACTGCAGTTAGGAGTATTCCAGTAAGAAAGGGAGAATAATAAAAATTATATTTACACACAAAAATCAATGAATATATGCACCACATTAATAAAGGGCTAAAATTATATTATCACATTAAAAGATTCAGAAAAAAAACATTTGACAAAATCTAAAACATGATAAAAAAAATTCAACGAAATAGAAGTAAAACGAACTTCTTTGACCTGATCAAAGGCATCTAGAAAAACATGTACTTAACATCATTCTGAATGGTGAGAGACTGAATACCTAACATCAAAAGTAAGACAACAAGGTCTACCTTGGTCTCCTCTATTCAATATTGTACTTGTGGTTCCAGCTAGGGAAATTAGGCAAGGAAATGAAATAAGAAGCATCCCAATTAGGAAGGAAGAAATTAAACTATCTCTCTATATGCAATTGTCATAGTCTTGTATGTAGACAATCCCAAGAAATCTTCTAAAAAATAATTATAACTAATAAACAAGTTCAGCATGATTTAAAGACACCAGATCAATATAAAAAAATTGTATTTTTATACACTGAAAATGAAAACAATTCCAACCTTAATAGTATCAAGGCCAGGCACAGTGGCTCACGCCTCTAAGCCCAGCACTTTGGGAGGCTTGAGGCAGGAGAACTGATTGAGCCCAGGAGTCTGAGACCAGCCTGGACAATATAGTCAGACCTCATGTCTACAAAAAAAAAAAAAAAAAAAACGCTAGCCAAGTGTTGTGGCATGTGCCTGTAGTCCCAGCTACTTGGGAAGATGAAGTGGGAGGATCACTTGAGCCCAGGAGGCAGACGCTACAGTAAGCTGAGACTGCACCACTGCACTCCAGCCTGGGTAACAGAGCGAGATCCTGTCTCAAAATAGTATCAAAATAATAAAATACTTAGGAATATTTTTAAATGCAAGACATGTACACTTAAAGTTACAATGATGTACAAAACATCATTGAAAGAAAATTTTTAAAGCTTAATAAATACAAAGGAATCCCATGATCATGGACTTATTAAGATGATAATACTTTATGAACTGATCTATAGATTCAATACAACTCCTATCGGAATCCCAACTGATCTTTTTTTTGAGGGGGTGGGGGCAGAAATTGCCAACCTGGTCCTAAAATTATTTAGAAAATGCAAGAGACTCAGAATAGCTAAAAGGAAATAATCATGAAAAAGAACAGAGTAGTGGACTCACACTTCTTAATTTAAAAAGTTATTGCAAAGCTACCTTAATCAAGACAGTTTATTACTGACATAAAAATAGACATACAAATCAATGGAATACAATTGAGAATCCGGAAATAAGCTCTAACATTTATGTGATCAACTGATCTTTGACAGGGGCCAGGATAATTCAATGAACAGCCTTTTCAACAAGTAGTGCTGAGACAACTAAATGTTTACCTGAAAAAATAAATAAAAAATAACATTCAACCCCCTTCTTCCAGCATGCACAAAAAATTAACTCAAAATATATCAAAGAGTTAAATGTAAGAGCCAAACATAAAATTCTTTCAATAAACACAGAATTAAATATTTGAGACCTTGGGTTAAGCAATGATTACTTAGTACAAGCAATCAAAGAGAAGATTTATAATTTGTATTTAATCAAAATTGAAGACATTTGTGTTTCAAAGACATCATCTAGAAAGTGAAAAGGGCCAGGCATGATGGCTCATGTCTATAATCCCCACACTTTGAGAGGCCATGGCAGGAGAATCACGACAAACCTAAGCCTGAGCCACCCAGCAAAGACCCCTTCTTATAAAACATGAAAATTAGCCAGGCATGATGGCACACACCTGTATTCCTAGTTACTTCGATGGCTGAAGTGGGAGGATCCCTTGAGCCCAGAAGTTTAAGGCTGTACTGAACTATGATTGTACCACTGCACTCCAGCCTCGGGGGTAACAGAGCAAGACCCCATTTCTTTAAAAAAACAAAAAAAGTGAAGACAACCCTCAGACTGGCGGGAAATATTTTCAGGTCATATAGCTGATAAGGGACTTGCACTCAGAATTTATAAAGAATTATTAAAACTCAATAATTAAAAATAACCAGTTACAAATGACCAAAGGATTTGAATAAACATTTCTCCAAGTAAGATATATGAATGGTTAATCTTGTTAAATGATCCTCAACACTATTCGTCATTAGGAAAATGTAAAGATCACAATGTGATACCACTTTACATTTGCAAGAATGTTTACAATCAACAAGACAAATAGAATCTAAATACCAGTAAACATGTAGTGAAATTGGAACCCCCATATATTGCCAGTTAGAATGTAAGAGGATGCAGCCCCTTTGGAAAACAGTTTGGCTGTTCATCAAAATGTTAAATATAATTATCATGTGATGCAGCAATACTAATCCTAGGTAGATAACCCAAGAGAAATGAAAACATGTGGGCATCCAAACCTGTGTATGAATGTTCAAAGCAGCATTACACATAGCCAATAGCAGAAACAACCTAAAGGCTCATTGAGTGCTGAATTGGTAAACAGAGTGTGACATATCCACACAATAGAGAACAATTGAACCATGAACAAGAATGAAATACTAACACACGGTATAACTCCAATAAACCTTACAAGCATTACGCTAGGTAAAAGTCACAAAGATCAAATATAGTATTACACCACCTATATGAAATGCTCAGAATAGGCAAATCTGTAGATATAAAGTAGATTTGTGTTTGCCTACAGCTAGAGGGAGGGAGGAAGGAGTGAAGAGATGGAGAGTGATTAATAATGGGTATAATGTTTCTCTTTGGAGTGTGATGAAATTTTCTAAAATAGAAAGCCTGGCAGAGACATAACCAAAAAAGGGAATTTCAGACCAATATCCTTCATGAACATTGATGCAAAAATCCTCAATAAAATACTGGCAAACTGAATCCAGCAGCACATCAAAAAGCTTATACACCATGATCAAGTGGGCTTCATCCCTGGGATGCAAGGCTGGTTCAACATACGCAAATCAATAAATGTAATCCAGCATATAAACAGAACCAAAGACAAAAACCACATGATTATCTCAATAGATGCAGAAAGGGCCTTTGACAAAATTCAACAACCCTTCATGCTAAAAACTCTCAATAAATTAGGTATTGATGGGACGTATCTCAAAATAATAAGAGCTATCTATGACAAACCCACAGCCAATATCATATTGAATGGGCAAAAACTGGAAGCATTTCCTTTGAAAACTGGCACAAGACAGGGATGCCCTCTCTCACCACTCCTATTCAACATTGTGTTGGAAGTTCTAGCCAGGGCAATCAGGCAGGAGAAGGAAATAAAGGGTATTCAATTAGGAAAAGAGGAAGTCAAATTGTCCCTGTTTGCAGATGACATGATTGTATATCTAGAAAACCCCATTGTCTCAGCCCAAAATCTCCTTAAGCAGATTAGCAGCTTCAGCAAAGTCTCAGGATACAAAATAAATGTACAAAAATCACAAGCATTCTTGTACACCAATCACAGACAAACAGAGAGCCAAATCATGAGTGAACTCCCATTCATAATTGCTTCAAAGAGAATAAAATACCTAGGAATCCAAGTTACAAGGGATGTGAAGGACCTCTTCAAGGAGAACTACAAACCACTGCTCAATGAAATAAAAGAGGATACAAACAAATGGAAGAACATTCCATGCTCATGGGTAGGAAGAATCAATATCGTGAAAATGGCCATACTGCCCAAGGTAATTTATAGATTCAATGCCATCCCCATCAAGCTACCAATGACTTTCTTCACAGAATTGGAAAAAACTACTTTAAAGTTCATATGGAACCAAAAAAGAGCCCGCATTGCCAAGTCAATCCTAAGCCAAAAGAACAAAGCTGGAGGCATCACGCTACCTGACTTCAAACTATACTACAAGGCCACAGTAACCAAAACAGCATGGTACTGGTACCAAAACAGAGACATAGATCAATGGAACAGAACAGAGCCCTCAGAAATAATGCTGCCTATCTACAACTATCTGATCTTTGACAAACCTGACAAAAACAAGCAATGGGGAAAAGATTCCCTATTTAATAAATGGTGCTGGGAAAACTGGCTGGCCATATGTAGAAAGCTGAAACTGGATCCCTTCCTTACACCTTATACAAAAATTAATTCAAGATGGATTAAGGAGTTACATGTTAGACTTAAAACCATAAAAACCCTAGAAGAAAGCCTAGGCAATACCATTCAGGACATAGGCGTGGGCAAGGACTTCATGTCTACAACACCAAAAGCAATGGCAACAAAAGCCAAAATTGACAAATGGGATCTAATTTAACTAAAGAGCTTCTGCACAGCAACAGAAACTACCATCAGAGTGAACAAGCAACCTACAGAATGGGAGAAAATTTTTGCAACCTACTCATCTGACAAAGGGCTAATATCCAGAATCTACAATGAACTCAAACAAATTTACAAGAAAAAAACAACCCCATCAAAAAGTGGGCAAAGGACATGAACAGACACTTCTCAAAAGAAGACATTTATGCAGCCAAAAAACACATGAAATAGTGCTCATCATCACTGGCCATCAGAGAAATGCAAATCAAAACCACAATGAGATACCATCTCACACCAGTTAGAATGGCCATCATTAAAAAGTCAGGAAACAACAGGTGCTGGAGAGGATGTGGAGAAATAGGAACACTTTTACACTGTTGATGGGACTGTAAACTAGTTCAACCATTGTGGAAGTCAGTGTGGCGATTCCTCAGGGATCTAGAACTAGAAATACCATTTGACCCAGCCATCCCATTACTGGGTATATACCCAAAGGACTATAAATCATGCTGCTATAAAGATACATGCACATGTATATTTGTTGCGGCACTATTCACAATAGCAAAGAGTTGGAACCAACCCAAATGTCCAACAACGATAGACTGGATTAAGAAAATGTGGCACATATACACCATGGAATGCTATGCAGCCATAAAAAATGATGAGTTCATGTCCTTTGTAGGGACATGGATGAAACTGGAAACCATCATTCTCAGTAAACTATCACAAGGACAAAAAACCAAACGCCGCATGTTCTCACTCATAGGTGGGAATTGAACAATGAGAACTCATGGACACAGGAAGGGGAACATCACACTCCGGGGACTGTTGTGGGGTGGGGGGAGGGGGGAGGGACAGCATTAGGAGATATACCTAATGCTAAATGACGGGTTGATGGGTGCAGCAAACCAACACGGCACATGGATACATATGTAACAAACCTGCACATCGTGCACATGAACCCTAAAACCTAAAGTATAATAATAAAAAAAAAGAAAATACAGAACATATTTTAGGATGGAGGAATGGTTGCAAAATCCTGTGAATATTCTAAAAACGAATGAGTCATATACTTTAAATGGGTTACGTAAATTATATCTCAATAAAGGGTTAAAGGAGAGGTTAAAGGTAAGACTCATTTTTATCAATTGCTAATGTGTGATCTTGAGTCACAAACTCTCTGATCCACAATTTCCTCACACAGTGAATTAGAATAAAAACAATCATGTTACAGAGCTATTGAGAGAATTCAAAAAAGGCATAGAACGTGTATTAAAACTTAAAAAAAAGTAAAAGTAGGAATACAGGGCATTGTCCTCTATGTAATCCACTATAGCTGGAAGATAAATGGCATTAAAGACATGATTCCACAATCATTTATTGATTCCTGATTATGTGCCAGGTACTCTGCCAGTCCTGAACAAAAGCAAATGGCAAGGAAAATAGACATACTTCCTGCCTTCACAGAGTTTAAAATGTAATGGCTGACATTATTCAAATAATTATACAAATATGAGATCTCATATGATTAATGCTTCAAAGGAAAAGTCCAAGGCAAAGCCATAAGGAAGTATTTAATACAGGGGAATGATTTGGTTTGGGGGCTGTTACAGCAGGATGTGATTTGAGGGGTGTTATGCAAGACCATCCTGTGGAAGTGTTTAAATTGAGATCCAAAGCGTGAATAGGTGTTAACCAGGAAAAGGGGAGAAAGAGAGCTTGCTAGATGCAAGTCCTGGGATGGGAGAAAGCATGGAAGAGTTAAGGACTCAAAGGAACAAAGGGAGGGAGTGGTAGAGGTCAGTCTGGAGAGACCCCAGATTGTGCAGCGCCTACAGGTAATTAGGAGTTTAGTTTTTAATCTAAGAATAATTGGAAGCTAATGAGGGCTATTATGCAAGGGAATGACATGATCAGATTTGGGCTTTTCAGGGTCTCCAAAATATAAAGGCAGGATAGAAGGCAATGATCCAGTAAAAGAAACTGAAAAGAAAGAGTTAAGAAGAAGAAAAATGGCCAGGAGAATTTGGTGTAATGGAAATGCAAAATAGTATTGAGTAATGGGAATAGTTTCAATATTATTGGTTGATACTGGGAGTGTGAAATATACCTAGTGAATTTAACAAAATGGAAATCATAGTTGATCCTGGCAAGTTCTATTTCTGTGAATTTGCTGGGTTAGAAATCAGGATGGAATGAATTGAAGAAATGAGAAATGAGGACAGTTTATATAGTCTAGATTATTCAGGTACAGGAAGAGAGATAAAGAAGTACGCTCAAAGGAATTGTTTGTATGATCTTTTTGTTTGTTTGTTTTTTGAGATGGAGTCTCACTCCATCACCCAGGCTACAGTGCAATGGCGCAATCTCGGCTCACTGCAAGCTCTGCCTCCCGGGTTCACGCCATTCTCCTGCCTCAGCCTCGCTAGTAGTTGGGACTACGGGTGCCCGCCACCATGCCCAGCTAATTTTTTGTGTGTATTTTTAGTAGAGACAGGGTTTCACTGTGTTATCCAGGATGGTCTCGATCTCCTGATCTTGTGATCCGCCTGCCTCGGCCTCCCTAAGTGCTGGGATTACAGGCATGAGCCACCGTGCCCGGGCTGTGCAATCTTAAGACAGAAGACACTTGAGCATACATAAATGGTAATAAAAAAGATCACAGAGAAGTAGGTAGAGATGGAGGATAAACAATAACCCTTCAAGTGTTTGGTTTCTGAGATGGGCAGAAATAAACAGGAGATAAGAGAGAGAATCAGAACAGATACAAATATGTGTGTAGTTTGGCGTCCAGATTTTTAGTAACTCCATGTATAAAAGCTTCTATTTAATTTTGTAAAAGAAAGGTAACATCTCATGGTAAGAATGAAGGTAGAGGTGACAAGGTTAGATATTTGTGAAGAATCAAATAGAATTAACACAGTTATAGGGCAACATAGTAAACATTCCTGGCAATGCTGAGGGCATATTAGCATGTAGTGGCTCTTAATTCGTAGTGGTGTAAGATTTTCCTGATAGTGTATTTCTTCAGCACTGCTTACCTGCTCAGATACAGGCAAAGTGACATCCTTTGGAATAGTATAAGATGGAAGTGATGAAAATATTGAGTAGCAAGAGAATTTAGATTTCTGTTAGGAGAGATATATAAATGAAGAGCCATAGGTTCAAAACTGAAAGGTCAGCAGGGTGGAGATGGGAAGAATCAACGTGGAGAAATAAGGGAGTGTTATCAGTGGTTAAGATGATGTAGAAGACTTATTATATTTGGATAACTTATGCAAGCTACAGGGGTAGGAGACAGTAATCAGAGAATGGGGAAAACCATTTACAGTCACAAAAAGCAATCAATTCCGTAGCTTAAAGTCATAAAATATCACTCCCCATTTTTTTTTTCTTTTTTTTTTTTTTTTGAGACAGAGTCTCACTCTGTCACCCAGGCTGGAGTGCAGTGGTGTGATCTTGGCTCACTGCAACCTCCGCCTCCCGGGTTCAAGCAATTCTCCTGCCTCAGCCTCCCAAGTAGCTGGGACTACAGGTGCGTACCACCACACCCAGCTACTTTTTGTGTTTTTAGTAGAGACGGGGTTTGCCATGTTGCTCAGGCTGGTCTTGAACTTCTGACCTCAGGTGATCTCCCCGCCTCAGCCTCCCAAAGTGCTGGGATTACAGGTGTGAGCGCCCAGCCCACTCTATTTTTAAACCATGCTCTCTCCCTCCTTGCCATTTTTGTATTTTCTTCCAGTTTCTAAAAATTAGCTGTCTTGCCCAGGGAGTGCTGCTACTAATGGGAAGAAACAGAAATTACAGAATGGTAACTCAGAGAAGGAGATATAACTGCAATGAGAGCCAGAGAAACCTAATTCATAGCAACTTGGAAGCAGATGCGATGATATAACTTCATGTTTGTCTTTATATTTCTTAGCTTGCAGTAAGTGTTGTAAATTGACAATATAGGTCTTTATGGGCTAAATCTTAATAGGCTGAATCATACAAGCTGAATGATAAAGAGAAAATCAAATCATGATTCACTGTAGATTGCCAATAAAATCAGCAATATAACTGTAGTGATAGAAACTATCATTTATTGAGAACCTTAAGTGGTCCAATCATTTTTATAACTTTATATAATTCATCTAGTTTAATACAATACTTCTAATAGGTAGATGTTACCCTTCCTAGTTTACACTAAGGAAGCCAAAAGCAAAAAAAGTTACATAATTTGTCCAGATTACTCAACTACTGGCAAAACAAGTCTTTAAGTGCAGTTCTGTTAACTCCAAAGCCTGACTTCTTTTCACTCTGCCAAACTACAAGACACAGAACACGGTATAACATAGGCATCTTTATATTTGTGTGTGAACATATGTTCATGTAAGTGTTCCCCCCACGGTAAACCTAATAGATAAGTAAACTAATTGATTTTTATTATTTTGTTAATGTATGAAAACTCAGAAGCACAAATAAGTTGCAATGGTATTAAATGATATTTCACTATAATTCTCCTAGGAAAAGAGACAGTTGAATTGAAAAGTTTTTATCACATATATGCAATGGCTGGATTCTTAAAATAATGTAAGTAAAATCTCTGTATAGTAATGTACCATTACAGATTTGAGGAAGAGAAGTAAACTGAGTACAAAGATTTGGCCAGAGATGTGCAGTCCAAGAATAAAAAATAACACTACAAAACCCACTGAATACATTTCACTAGTAAGAAAATGAATGTATGAACAGCCTTTGTTCTAAATTTGTAATTATGTCATGCCACACATTTTCTTAAACCCTCTCCATATTTGTTTAATTTTTAAAATGTGCTCTTCTAAGAATTGCTTGAGGGAGAAATAGCTAATAATGGCAATAAAAAAGAGATTCGTTGTGACATTGCAGTTTATATTGCATGTTTTACAAAGTCCGCTATAAAATTTTAAGATGCCACCCTAAAATTCGAAAACTGTAGGCCTCACACCAGCTCCTGAAAAACCCCAATATTGATTTTTCAGGTAGGGACAGACAAGACCTTCCTTACATTAGGTCATGCCAATAAATGCCTAAGCCCTGGCCCCCCAAAGGTAGATTTTGAGCAATATCAGTAGGACTACATTGGCTAATCTGCCTTATTTTGAAACTGCAGTTGGGAGCAGTGACTTCTAATATAGTGAGAACTACAAACACTTAGAGGTTTTTAAAGCAATGTCAGCACCTTAAATTATACTCAGGAACAAGTAGTGGCCAATGCAGTCTGGCTTGCTATGTATTGTGTGATGTAATTATCCATCTAAACCTTATATTGTACACTGGAGAACAGCAAATCAAATTATTAACTCTTCCAAAGAAGTGAAAGGGAAGTGCAATGAGACAGCTGAATTCGATCAGCCTCAAACACTTAAAAAAAAAAAGTAACTTTTAAAAAATCGTCAGTTGATAGGGCATTGATGGAAAAACAGTGCAATTAATTACGTAATCAACATTTTAGGCTATGATACATATGTTTTTCTCTAGCGAATTCAAATATTTTTGGAAGAATGTAGGCCATTCTTCAAAAAAAAATTTGAATATTTGAATAGGGTAGTTCAGCAATAAACCGAGCTGTTTCTCTGCACTCCTGATATCCTCCCTTTCCTATATATATAGTGCTGCATAATATTATTTTTAATCAGTGCAAAAGGAAGTCAAAAATGCCACTTTGTAATAAAAACTCTCAGGAAACTAGGACTAGAAGGGAATTTCCTATTATTTTAAATTTTTAAAAAATTCCCTTCGCTTTTGCAGTACAAGTGTTTTTTGGTTACATGGATGAATTGTATGTATGGTGAAATTTGAGATTTTATTGCACCCATCACCCAAGTAGAGTACACTGTATCCAATATGTAGGTTTTTATCCCTCAACTCTCTGCCACCTTCCCACTTCTGAGTCTCCAAATTCCACTGTACCATTCTGCCTACCCTTGAATATCCAGAGCTGAGATCCCACTTATAAGTGAGAACATATGGTATTTGGTTTTCCATTTCTGAGTTACTTCACTTAGAATAATTGCCTCCAGCTCTATTGAAGTCGCTGCAAAAGAAATTGTTTTGTTCTCTTTTATAGCCGAGTAGTATTCCATGGTGTATATATACCATATTTTCTTTATCCACTCATTGGTCGATGGGCACTTAGGTTGGTTCCATGTATTTGCAATTGCAAATTGTGCTGTGATAAACATACTTGTGCAAGTGTCTTTTAGATATAATAATTTCTTTTCCTTTGGGTATATAACCAGTAGTGAGATTGCTGGATGAAATGGTAGATCTACTTTTTGTTATTTAAGAAATATCTGGCTGGGCGCGGTGGCTCATGCCTGTAATCCCAACACTTTAGGAGGCTGAGGTGGGTGGATCACAAGGTCAGGAGTTTGAGAACAGCCTGGCCAACATGGTAAAACCCCATCTTTATTAAAAATACAAAAATTAGCCGGGCGCTGTGGTGGGTGCCTGTAATCCCAGCTACTCAGGAGGCTGAGGCAGGAGAATCACTTGAACTCGGGAGGCCGAGTTTGCAGGGAGCTGAGATCATGCCACTGCACTCTAGCCTGGGTTACAGGGCAAGACTCCATCTCCAAAAAAATAAAATAAAAAAGAAAAGAAATATCCATACTGTTTTCCATAGAGGTTGTACTAATTTACATTCCCACCAGCAGTGTATAAACCTTCCCTTAAACACATCCATGCCAACATCTATTTTTTTTTACATTTTAATAATGGCCATTCTTGCGGGGGTAAAGTAGTATCTCTTTGTTGTTTTAATTTGCATTTCCATGATGATTAATAATGTTGAGCATTTTTCATATGTTTGCTGATCATTTGTGTATCTTCTTTTGAGAAATATCTGTTCATGTCATTTGCCCACTGTTGGATGGGGTTATTTATTGTTTTCTTGCTGATTTTTTTGAGTTCATTGTAGATTCTGGATATTAGTCCTTTGACGGATGCATAGTTCACAAATATTTTCTTCTATTCTGTGGCTTGTCTGTCCTCTGATTATTATTATCTTTTATGGTACAGAAGCTGTTTAGTTTAATTATGTCCTATTTATTTTTGTTTTTGTTGCATTTGCTTTTTGGGTCTTAGCCATAAATTATTTGCCTGGGCCAATATCCAGAGAGTTTTTTCTAGGTTATCTTTTAGAATTTTTATAGTTTCAGATGTTAGATTTCAGCCTTTGATCCAGCTTGAGTTGACTTTTGTATAAGGTGAGAGATAGGGATCCAGTTTCATTCTTCTACATGTAGGTATCCAATTTTCCCAGTACCATTAATAGGTTAAATAGGGTGAAGAAGGGAATTTTCTTAACCTGATACGGTATGTCAAAAGAAAACGCGTTTTAACCCATATATGTAATAGTAAAACATTCAGTATTTTCCCCTAAAATTACAACCAAAACAATATTAAGTCTCATCACTCTAATTCAACATTGTGCTGGAAGTATTAGCCAGTATAATAAAGGAAGAAAAAGAAATAAATGGCATACAGACTGGAAAGGGTGAAATGAAACTCTTTCTATTTACAAATGTCATGATTACCTATGTAAAAAGTCCCGAGGAACTTATAAAAGTCTCCTAGAACTAATAAATAAGTTTACCATGTCTGCAGGATACAAGGTCAAAATTTATACATATATATATATATATATATACACACACACACACACACACACACTATATACACATACATACACACACACAAACACACAATAAAACACCAAACAAGAATGAAACACAAGTAGAATTCTAACAAATCATGCACAGGATCTATTTGCTGAAAAATACAAAACACTAATAAAAGAAATTGGAGACCTAAATAAGTGGAAAGATGTATTGCATTTCCTGAATTGGACACAATATAACAATACATTTAACATGTTACTTTTCCCCAAATTCATGTATAGGTTGACTATAGTCCTAAATAAAATCCATGTGGTATTAGCTTGTACATGTAGTCAACCTGATTCTAAAGTTTATGTGGAAAGGGAATGGAAGTAAAACACTGAAATAATTTTAAAATGAATAAATTTGGAAGATTCATACTACCTGGTTTTAATGTTTATTATAAAGCTCGAGTAGTCAAGACGATGTGGCACTGGAGAGGTGAAGGCATATAGCTCAATGAAACAGAATAGAGTCCAGAAATACATTCACACAAATATAATCAATTCACTTTTGACAAAAATACAAAGATAATTCAATGGAGCAAGGGTGGTCTCTGTAATAAATGATATTGCAACAATTATGCATCTATATGTAAAAAAATAAGTAAACCTCAACCTAACCTTCATACTTCATCCAAAATTAACTGAAAATAGATTTAAAATCTACATGTAAAATGTAAAACTCCAAAATTTTAGAAAAAGCATCATAGGAGAAAATCTATGTAACCTTAACATTGGCCAAAAGTTCTTATATGGGACATAAGCATGATTCATAAAATAAAATGTTGGTATGTTTCACTTCATTAAAAAAATGTTTACTGTGTGAAAGTTTCTGGTAACAGAATGAAAAAACAGGCTACAGACGATGAAAAAATATTTGCAAATCACATATTGAACAAACGATTTTTGTTGAATCAAAGGCCTACATATTCTGGGCAAGCAAAGGACTATACGTTCTTGGTAAATATATAAAGGATTCTTAGAACTCAAGAGTAAACAATTCAATTAAAGATGAGCAGATTTTCCACTGGCACTTTACCAAAGAAGATACACAAATGGCAAATGAGCACATTAAGAGAAGTTCAATGTCATTAAGTACTAGAAATATGCAAATTAAAACCACAATGAGATTCTACTATGCACCTACTTAGAGTGGAAAACAACACTGATAATCTCAAGTTTTGTTGACAATGCAAGACAACTGGAATTCTCATGGGAATGCAAAATGATGTCGTTCCATTTCTTATAAAATATATTTATATTTTCTTTTTAATTTTTTAATTTTTAATTATTGTGGATCCATAGTAGGTGTATATATTTAAGAGGTACATGAGATATTAGATACAGGTATAAAATGCATAATAATCACACCAGGGTAAATGGGGTAACCATCATCTCAAGTATTTATCATTTCTGTGTGTTACAACTAATCCAGTTACACTCTTTTATTCATTTTAAAATCAACAATAAATTATTGTTGACTGTAGTCACTCTGTTGTGTTATCAAATACTATGTTATATTCATTCTACCTAACTATATCTATGTACCCATTAACCAGCCCCCCTCCCCTACCAATTACCCTTCTCAGCCCCTGGTAACCACTATTCTACTCTCTATATCCATGAGTTCAATAGTTTTAATTTTTAGCTCTCACAAATAAGTGAGAACATGTGAAGTTTGTCTTTCTGTGCCTTACTTATTTCACTTAACACAATGACATCCAGTTCCAGCCATGTTGCTGCAAATAACAGGATCTCACTCTTTTTTATGGATGAACAGTATTCCATTGTGTATATATATCACATTTTATTTATCTATTCATCTGTTGATGAACACTGAGGTTACTTCTAAATTTTGGCTGTGCGAATAGTGCTGCAACAAACATGGGAGTTCATATATCTCTTCATACTTTCTTTGAGGTATATACTTAGTGGTGAGAATGCTGGATCATGTAGTAGCTCTATTTTTAGTTTCTTGAGGAACTTCCAAATTGTTCTTCACAGTACTTGTACTAATTTACATTCCCACCAACAGTGTACAAATGTCCCCTTTTCTCTACATCCTCACCAGCATTTGTTATCCTGTCTTTTGGATAAAAGGCATTTTTAACTGGGGTGGGATGATATTCTCATTTTTGATTTGCATTTCTCTGATGATTAATAATGTTGAGCACCTTTTTATATGCCTGTTTGCTATTTGTATGACTTCTTTTGAGAAATGTCTATTCACATCTCTTGCCCATTTTCAAATTATATTACTAGGTTTTATTTTTTCCTCTGGAGTTGTTTGAGCTCCTTATATATTCTGGTTATTAATCCTTTGTCAGATGGATACTTTGCAAATGTTTTCTCCCATTCTATGGGTAGTCTCTTCACTTTGTTGATTGTTTCCTTTGCTGTGCAGAAGCTTTTTAAATTCATGTGATCTCATTTGTCCATTTCACTTTGGTTGCCTTTGCTTGTAGGGTATTACTCATAACTCATACATTATTTTAAAGTTAAAGACACTTATTATGTGACCTACAATTCTACACCTAGATATTTGCCCTAGAGCAATGAAAATGTATGTTTACATGAAACCTCTGCACAAATGTTTATACCAGCATTATTGCAATAGCCTCAAGCTGGAAATAACCCCAATATCTTCTAAGAATGAGTGAGTAAACACAGGGTGGTGTATTTATACAATAGCATACCACCCAGCAATAAAACATCAGAAGGGAATACTGATACACACAATAACATAAATGAATCTCAAAACTATTATGCTGAGTGAAAGAAGCCAGTCTAAAAAGTTCACATATGTGATTCCATTTATTTGACTGCCTGAAAAGGCAAAAGCAGGGGATGAGAGCAAATCAGTGGAAATCAGAGGTTAGGGATGAAGAAGGAGTTTTGGGGGAGATGGAACTGCTCAGTGGTGATAGTTAAACAAGTCTATTGAGGTTTTAATTGTACTGTACACCAATAAAATAAGAATAATAATATTATTTACAATAAACATTTTTTAAAAAGAGAGAAATAATGTACCAACGCATGCTTGCTTCTTAAAGAGCCAAAAGAGCAATTTTTTTTTTCAGCTTTCTGTGCTCACTTAAATAAAAAAGTTTCAAATACAGAAAAGTTTTTTTAAAGCCATATCAGTGCTGGATGGCAGATGCCTAGGATTTTGGTGGCCAAGAAATAAAAATGTGTTAGCCCCAAAGTGGTTTTGCCCTGTAGCATAACAGCCCTTGATCTGGCCATCATGGTTTAATGCCCTCTAAGTCATCTAAAGGTGACTTGCTTTGACAATGCTACCACTGTTAATTCAAAGTTGAGATGCTTTATTCTGGAATTGCAGCAACCCTGGTTGAGTCACCCCCTCCAATCACTGACACTCCTAACACTATTACTATCACAACCACTGCTCAGAACAACCTTGGGGTCAAGTGTAAAGGCTCCTATTCCAGAGACAGGCTTACTCAAGGGTGACTCATAGTAAGTCAACTATACTCCAAATAGTTGAAATCTTGGATTCACTCAGACAGTCAATTCTGACATGAAGGTTATGGAGGGACAAGATCTAATCTCAGACAGATCAGGAAATTAAAACCAATCTTCCCTTTCTTCTGCAAGCTCTGATGCAGAGACCAGCTTTCTAACTCCAAAGTCTGTAATAAATTTTCTCTCCAGGTCTCCTTTTTTTGGACATCTGGACATGCCCAAAGTCATATGCACAAGTATATAAGTAGGGAAAAGGGATTTGCCAAATCCTCTAGGCAGCACCCAAAAAATATTTACTGGTAGATATGTAAATTGAGCAATGACTAAATGCCACATTACTGAGGTTTGAATGCATGGCTTAGATCTACCAAAATGCATTGGTACATCTATAACATAGATTTAGGAATTAGAAAGACCTTTAGATGTTATTATATGTAATTGTCATACAATATTCCAGAAAGAGGTTCACCTATGTTCTATTTAAATATTTGTGTTGGAGGACTCACTGTATTTTGAGGCTAATTCACTGTAAATCAGCTTTAGTTGTTAGAAAGCATTCAGCATAATTTATTTTTCAGATCTAAAAGCCAGAGTTTTTATTTTTCTGTGCAAATTTTTGTCAGTTTTGCCACATTCTTCTAGGTTCTTGGCATAATATAGGGCCTTGAATCCATCACATGTAACATTAGTAAGCCATTCGAGTTTTCTTTATTGCACTAGGATAAACATTTTTATTCAAATCAAGTATAACAGTCATCAGGACAGGAATCTAGCCTTATACATTTTCTCTCCAGAATCCATATTCCTATTTCTTCCTACCTATGACAATTCCCAACAAAACCCACTTAGAGAATTCCTTTCTTTCACCCCCATTTGATTATCCATTGACTTTTACTCCAGAAGTACCGTTAACAAATTAGTAACTGATTATTATCTTTCCCTAGAAGTATAAATTCAAGTTGAAATTCATGTATACCTACTGTGGCCATTCAGGGGTTATAAATGCAGTGGTTATTTTTCAAAGGCCAGAAAGTTTTTAGGAATTAAGACACTCTTCCTGCATCATGACCATTGTAAATGCCAGTATGTTTATCATTGCTCCTTTAGATGGAGAAAGAACACAGAACAAGTGAACAGAGAAAGAAGTGATTCATGTATGTAAATAATACAATATTCCATTTTTACTTGTACTTTTTTTGAAATGTTTTATTTATTGTAATGTTTTGAAATTTCTTCCAAATGAAGTCAATTATAGTAGTTTTTAAATGACTCCCAGGAATTTAATACAGATATACTGGCCATAGGGCTAGACAGCCTGGATTCAAATTTCAGCTCTCCCGCCTACTCACTGTGTAACTTTGGGCTTAGGTCGCTTCTGTAAAATGGAAATAATAATACATTAAATCTCATGGGGTTGCTGTGAGAGTTAAGTTATTTATAGGTGAAGTGCTTGCTGAAAGCTCCCCAGAACAGCAAAAGCTGTTTATAAACTTTTAATAAAGCAAAGTTGAGTCTATGGCTTACTCAGGAGAACAGCACCTTGGCAGAGTCTGATAGCATCTTAAAGCAGAAAGGACAAAGTCTGACTTACTGAAATTTTGCAGTCTAGGTGAAAGGATGTTTTTTCTGTGAGGATCTTTATGAGGACTGGCTGAGAATAATGATAGTTTAGGATTGGTGAAAACAGTAAGGAGAATATTTTGAAGAGAGAGAGAGTTGTGAATCCTAAACAGTAACTTGTTGATGATTTCGATTGAAAAGGTAATGGGTCTTGAGAAATCCTGTAATAAAAAATAGTCATTTGGAACCTTTATCTTCCTGCAAAAGAGTCTTTTGAAGTAGGAAAGTTATGCTAACAAAGGCTATGAAAGAGTGAAATCATGTTAAGATGGGTTTGCTTCTTAGTGTCCAAGCAGTGTGAAGGCATCTTTAAACGGTATCTGACACATACCATACACTATAGATGTGTTGTTTTCATGTTTATTGATATTGTTAAATTAAGCATGCCAAATTTTGTGTAAGTCCTTCAAGAGATTAACATGATTCTTTTTTTTTCTCTCTCTCTTTTTCTCTATTTTGAGAAAGATAAGTCTGTGTTCTTCTGTGTCCCTCTCCTGGTCATAGTAATATTTCCCCATCCAGTTTACCTATGGTAAGCAACTGACACTTTGTGCCGAGGACCGCACAGAATGATAAGGTATACATTCTACTGAGGCAGAGGGACATAGCCATGAAAAATTAAAACATAATAATTTAAAAAAAATACAGTAAAATAAACTCAGTACCCTAAAAAAGGTGTGCATAAAGGATTTAAGAATCACAAAGGAGGCCGGGCGCGGTGGCTCACACTTGTAATCCCAGCACTTTGGGAGGCCGAGGCGGGCGGATCACGAGGTCAGGAGATCGAGACCGCGGTGAAACCCCATCTCTACTAAAAATACAAAAAAATTAGCCGGGCGTGGTGGCGGGCACCTGTAGTCCCAGCTACTCGGAGAGGCTGAGGCAGGAGAATGGCGTGAACCCGGGAGGTGGAGCTTGCAGTGAGCCGAGATTGCGCCACTGCACTCCAGCCTGGGCGACAGCGAGACTCCGTCTCAAAAAAAAAAACAATCACAAAGGAAAATCAGCCCAACCGTGCCGGAAGAAGAAAGCAAGAACTTTACAAAATGCATAGCTACTGAGAGAGGACCACATCTTGAGTTAACCTAAAAAAAAAATTATGGGTATCTCCCATTAAGTCTGATTTCTCAAGGAGCACTCAAGGTATTCTTACAAATCTCTGTACTAAGCTCTATCTTGGCATGCATTGTTACTTCCACCCCAGTATTGAGAGTGAATGATCCAGTGCATACCTTAAAGAGATGCCTTTTTCTTAATCAGAACTGCATTACATACTAGGACGTTGGCAGGTTCAATGTAATTACAAAATTACAATTTTGTAATGTTCAAAATTCAGCTTAAAAGAAATGAAGTAATCTCCCAGACTTCTTACTTTTTATGTTCTGTTTCATCAGAATAGTCCTGGTTTACACCGCTTGTCCCAGTGTATTTATGAATAGTGCTTCCTTCACTCTTAAAATGACCCAGCTTTTAACAATTAATTATATGGTCACCCTACTTGTACTACATTTTGCTGCTATTCCAGTAGGGAAAAAAATGGGCTGGGAGCTAGAAAGTAAATGTTTGAGTTCCAGCCCTGCCATTTACTTTGGGAAAATGACTTTATCTGTAGTTATTACAATGATTAAATATGATGATTGTAGCAAAAACATAGAGTGTGTAAAGGGTAATCAACATGTTTTGTTAATCTTCATAGTCACATACAATTAACGTCGTAAAGTTTGAAAGTAGAAAACGCGTAAAGATAAATGTAAATACGCTTTACAAATATTGTTTTCCAAATATAAATGATTATACTTGATTGAGTTACCAATGTTTACGTTTCAGTATCAGACTCAATTGTCCTCCTAACCAGTGGGCCAATGGGGTGTAGAAAGTAGTAAGAACCCGAATACATGGGCCCAAAATTGACTGTGGTGTTACTGCGGATACACATTTACAGCTTAGAGTTTCAATTTCCTCATCTCTAAAATGAAACACTTGAGCTAAGTTTTTTTGTTTTTTTTTTTTTTTTTTTTTTTTTTTTTTGAGACGGAGTCTCACTCTGTCACCCAGGCTGGAGTGCAGTGCACCATCTCGGCTCACTGCAAGCTCTGCCTCCCGGGTTCACACCATTCTCCTGCCTCAGCCTCCCGAGTAACTGGGACTACAAGTGCCCGCCACCACACCCGGCTAATTTTTTGTATTTTTAGTAGAGACGGGGTTTCACTGTGTTAGCCAGAATGGTCTCGATCTCCTGACCTCATGATCCACCTGCCTTGGCCTCCCAAAGTGCTGGCATTACAGGTGTGAGCCACCGCGCCCGGCAGAGCTAAGTATTCTTAATCAAAGTGTGGAGACCTTTCTTTTGAAGGAAAAAAATGTGGGGTCCCAGTTTGTGGATGAGATTTACAAACAGCCTTGTATATTTCCTGTGATTTGGTCTTGAGTTCTCTTTTGAAAGTGGGTATAATTATAGCCCTGCCCTGATGGGGCTCCAGGGGACGTGATCATGGATATTCACAATGTGTCTTTCATGGGACACTTTTTCTTTCTGGTGGATGGCCTAATGCATAAGTGTCTCATCCATGACCAGGTATGCCTTGCACAGAAAACTTTTTCATCCTGGCAGACACCTTTACAGCTACTTTTTGACCTATGTCCAGTTTATTCCTACCAAGGTAGCCACCCTCTAGGGGAGCCCTGACCAGGAGGAGAGTTAAGTTTGGGGGTGTGGGTCAGGTGAGACACAGAAGAGGCAGCACAGCAAAACACATGAAGTAACAGAAACAGTGTGTTGCTTACAAATCACAGACAGAAGAGGGCAGCAGACCTCGTAGACCCAATGGGAAGGGGAAGCTGCTGTGGACATGTGAGCCCAACCAGAGGTGGAGAGCAAGAGAAAGAAAGGTAGAGACCTATGGGCCAGAGGCGTTATTGGGATCCAGGGTGTCACCCACAAAGGTTTCCTTTGGAGAGTTCTAACTGGTAGATTTAGAGCAAGCAGACAGGACCTCCATGGAGTCACACAGTAACTGAGCAGTGGTCACTGTAGCCTATCTGCTCAGTCCATGCAGAGTGTGGGGGTCAGTGGGGCAAGTCATATAGGTTGTATCTAGCTGTCCCATAGGGAGATGGTCACCAGGAGGCAATTTTGTAAGGCAGATATCTGGGTCAACCACCTTTAGGAACTGGGAGAAGGTGGAGAACTGGAAACTGAAGCGTGACTAAGCCCTGCTTCTGATACGAGAAAATCCAATCTATATTTAAAATGGATGCTGAGGCAACATTAAATTGTAAGAACTCACTACAAACCTGAATTCTGTTTCACCCAATGTATCAACCTGTGCCAGGCTGCTCCAGTTTCCCTGGGTGCTACAGCGAGCCCAGCAAGTGTATGCTGGCTTTCTGGGATCTAGCAGCCCCAAAACTTGTTAACATAGAGCTGGTTGATCTCTAAGCCCCCAAACCCTCAAATATCACAGAGAGGGAAGTTGTATAAATAAGTATTGATTAATTATTTAAAAACAATCATTTAGGAGGGCATAGAAATCTGTATTCATTTCCTAGGACTTAAAAAACAAATTTTTTCTCTTACAGTTCTGGAGGCCAGAAGTCCAAAATTAAAGTGTCACAGTATCTCTTTGAAGGCTCTGGGGAGAATCCTTCCTTGCTTCTTCCAGTTTCTGGTAGCTCCAGGTGTCCCTTGGTTTGTCAAATTATTTCTGAGCTTCAGGCTATGAATACTTTGATACCTTATAGTTATATAATCATTTGCTTAAAACTTAAAAAATTTTGTAAACAGTGGTGTCTGGTACCTGTGAAAATTCAATGTGCCTTTAATAATTAGTGAGAAGAAAAGTTTGGTTTTTTCATGGTATGTTCTTGCATTTGAAAGAATTAGACAAATAATAATTAGGAATAAAACATCTAAAATTTAACTTTCAAGTTTAAAGTTAAACCAAGAGAAGCCAGGCAATGTTCAAGATGAAATTTTAACGTTGACATCAACTGACTCATGATGAATAGTATAAACCGTAAATTAGTAATTGCATGCTATGCTAAATATATTTCTATGAAAACTCTATTACATTTCCTGAACAGTTTCATTCATAATAATGAACTAATTATACTTTAGCATCTAATGAACAGAACTAAATGAGCTGCATTCAAAAGCCACAGCTTTTTTCTTTCAATATATGTCTTTGATCTTGTAATAATGTTTTCTTATAGAAGCAAGAGTGAATCCGTTTGAGGGACTAAAGGCATCTAATATTAATTTTCCATTCTTTTGCCCAAATTTTTGTATGACAAAGTGTCTCTTTCTCATAAGTGCACACTGGTATTCTACTGATGTTATTAAAAAGCTAATTATTTTATTAAGGAGAAACATAAATATCACCTATTGAAAGCTTTGTGGAGTTTTAATCACATTTTTAATTATTGGGAAACAGAAGCCAATCTTATTTAAAACTAGTAATCGAATATGTAGATCAATGCTATCCATTGGTTATATAGAAGTGGCTACATTTTTATACTGAATGAAGGTAGGACTAGCACAACCTACTTTTACTACATTGGGATGCATACCACGCCTTCTCCTGATCCATAAGCCCAACTCCCAAACTCGCTCATTCAAAAACAGCGTAGTTTGGTGAACAGGAAATGGGAACAAGTAGCCATTGTGCAAACTGCCAAGTTCTATAATAAAGGTCTGAGCAGGAGGCATGGGTACCTCTGGTATGGTGGATGCTATGGCATTCTGCTTTCAGGTCCTCGCAGTCTCTGCTTTAAGGACTGAAGGGACTTATTCCCTCAGCTGATAAAATATGAGTTATCCACAGCTGCCAGCTGAGTCCCTCTCTAAAACTTGCCCTGGGGCTTGCCCATGTCACATTTCTTCCTGGCACAGTCCATATACAGTCACTTCTCAGTATTGAGGCATAAAGGCCCAGTTCCGTTGTCCCAATTCAGAAAAACCCTGAAGGGTCATGCTAGCTCCAGAGCTTCTCATAGAATTGACTGAGCCCTTTGTTGTGACTGCATCATAATTCGACTTCTCTCTGGACAGTCCTGTTTCCTTTCTGCCCTTCCACCTACACAAGTATTGATTCTAAGGACACTTCCCCAATAAACTTCCTACATGCAAGTCTCTGTGTTAGAGTCTGCTTCCTGGGGAAACTGACCTGTCATATCTGGTCCAGGGAGATTAACGAACACTTTTTAGATGCTTTATAATTTGAGATTTATCTCTCAGTAAAAATAAGAGTTTCTCTAAAGAGGATCAGAGAGAAGAGTATACTCCATCCCCCCCCCCAAAAAAAATTAACAAAAAAAGCAAGAAAAAGCAGAGATGTGAAAGAGTATGTCTTATTAAGTTGTACAATTTTGTTACAATACTAGAGAAGCAATTTATGATGTAGCAGGAGGAGGTAGAGCCCAAGTTATGAAGAGTCTTTATTGTTAATCTGAAGATTTTGCATTTTTTCCATAGACAATAAGTGGTCATTTATGAATTATATGTACTGGATTGCATAATAACAGTTATTTCCAAAAGAGAAACAGAAATAGATTTGAAGGTAGATTGAAAGGTAGTTGAGAGATAAAAGTAGAAGGGAGTCTAAACAGAAAGCAGCTATAATATTGGAAACAGGTTTTCAAGGGTTAAACAGAAACAAAGATGGTGAATAGGGAATGGATATGGGCCATATGATAAAAATAGAAACAACTATATTAGGTAATTACATCAGATAAGAAGAAGAAGGAGGCATAGAGCTTCCTAGCTTGGGTCAATGAAGGAAGCTGTGGTTGTAAACGGTAGATAAAGCAACAGGTAGAGGGGGTACGGTTGAGATTATAGTATTGCAGGAGCAAGGAGACTAACAGCCTGCTGGGTACCCTGCTAAAGATGTCCTCTTCAATGGCTGACACTATGCATTGCACAAAACATGAAATGTTACTTCACTCCCCCACCAAAAATTATTTAGATGTTGTTAGCATATTGAGAGTAGTATTAAGTTTTGTAGTGGGGGAGGGAAAAGACTTATCTTCCAGCAGTGACTTCAGTCAGAAATCAATATGACATGACCTGAGATAAGGTCAAAAGTTAGCTGGACCATTTGCTGGAGAGAAACAACATGTTAACACCCGAATGAAGCCACAATCGGCACCATTGAAAATGCTCCGTAGCAGGACCATGGAGAAGTTGTAACTTGCTTATTTTCTCTGACAGCAGGGATCCTGGAAGCAGTTATCTGCTACAATACTTTTCTTTTGTGGGACAGTAAAGCAGACTGCATGCTGTAATTGTGTAGGCATAGACCTCGACAATGGAGCCGACAAGCCTGTCAGACTTGACTAGACAGGGACGGTGTTAACCCTGGCTTGCTTCCCGCTGGTGATAAGTTCATGATGGTGCTCCATGAAGTTCATTTTAAGTATTTTATATCAAGAAGAATCATGCATATTGGTGCAAAATACTGGATGTTTTAATCGAACGTTCTGTGTACCTAATAATGTTCTCATGAGATTGAACCACAGAGAAATAAATTAATTATTCAAAGAGTATAATTTTGAGAGTCTAAAAATCATCTGTATCAGATCATTCTAAGTACATGTTAAAAATGCAAAATCTAATGTCCCACTTTACCTACCAAATTAGAATCTAGAGCAGAGTTTCTCAACCTTGGCCCTTTTTACATTTAGGACTGGAAAATTCCTAGGGGCTATCCTGTGCTTCGCAGGATATTTAGCAGAATCCCTGGCCTCTACTCACTAGATGCCAGAAATACAAACACACACAGAGAGAAACACACATGCACACACCTGTAGTGATAAGAAAAAATATCTCCAGACACTGCCAATTGTTCCCGCAAGGAAAAATCGCCCCTCATTGAGGACCCAGGATTTAGAGGGATGGGTCTGGAAATTCACATTCTAAAAGTTACTGTCTCTTCCACTACTATTACCACTCACTAAATTATTCTCATTACCATCAATTTTGAGAATTGGTGTTGTGATAAAATGAGTTGTTTACTGATTCATTTGCTTATTTTAACTTTTAATGTTTGTTGAGTGCCTACTCGGTGCCAGCAAATCTTGCTATATTTGGAGGATACTACAGAGAACAAAACAGACAAAATTTTTGCTCTCATTGAGCTAACTCAGAGTGGAGAAAATAGGCAATTACTTGAACTTACTTCATCAATATTTGTGCTCTGAAGAAAAATAAGGCAGGCTAAAAAGGCAGGGAGTGACTGTAAGCAATATATTAGCAAGATGATAGGGACTCTTCTCCACCTCTGAAGTGGAAATATATGAGCAGAGACATGAATAAACTTGAGAAAGTTGCCTGCAAGTGCTGATCTAGGACTCCAGAGGATGGCATGTCATTAAAGCTTGTAGTGAAATACCCCAAGGGACCAGCAGCTGAGGGTGTTGAGGTCTGGATGGCTACTGTCAATTTATCTTCTGTCCCCAAAACTCTGAGTCAGGGGCCGCATTACCTGGAGCAGAATGGTTCCAAAGACAGTTTCAACAAAAGCTTTGTATCAAACTCATGAGAGCCCTAATTGAACAGCAGAAGCTCGAATGTCCCAGCCAAATAGGTCATCTCTGTCATTTTCAGAATAATCTTAATTCCCCCCATGATAGGTGCTTGCTTCAGCAGCACATACATTAATTTCCCTATGGTTAAAGCTTAAAGATGATGATTACCCAACTAGAGATGCCAGGTCTAGACTGAGGCAAATGAAGGGGACAGGGTACAAAATGTAAGGAGACACTCACTCTCAGGGTCAGGCAAGTACATCCTTATGTGTCCTGTCCCGATATCTCATTGGATTCATCCTTGTTTCAGCCTATTAATGTTCAATCTGAAAACAAACAGGAAACCCAGCTTGCTTCGGCGACAAGGCATCATCCAGATAGCATTTTCTGATGGAAACCTCATCTTTAAAAATAAAAATACTGGAATTAAGAAACTCTAAGACTAGGAGGGCCCCAAAGAAAGAGTATCTCAATCAGCTAGTGCCCTCCAAGCTAACAGCCCCTAATTTGGGAGAGGAAATGGTCAATCTTCTTGATTCCAAATGATTTTCCAGAAGGAAAGTGTCTAAGTTTCCAAATTACTGGTTCCTAAACTGTCAAGCACTATAGTTAGAGTTTCTTTCTGAAATCTAAATATAAATACATTCTACTGAAAATTGAATCATGAGCTTCAGGAATTATTCATACCACATAGAAAGCCAACAGATAATCACCTGTTCTTTTCCTTCAGTCTTTCCTAAGTTTGAAAATAGCTGCTAATTTAGTTTGTGGTTTCTTTTTCAGATCAAACAATTTGATCATTCTTAGCTTTTACTTTTATTATTTTTTAAATCACTACTTTCATTGCCGTTGAATGTTACTTTGTATGTTTTTCCTAAGACATTGAAAAGATCTTCCACTTGACACTATCACTGTTGGATAGCACCTTACCATAGTTAGCCTAATAGAAATCACTAATTAATTTAGTAGACCTTGCAATGCATTTTAGTTATGCACATACCTCAATTTATCGTGCCCTGGATCAGAATATTCTATGAGATTACAATAATTAAAATGACATCTTTTAAAAGCTTCCATTTTGATTTTATCTCCAACACTTACTAGATGTAAGATTAGCAACTTTAACTCTCAATATCTCAGTTTCCTTAGTGACAAAATGGGAATCATAGTAGTACATATTGCATACCTTTTGAGAAGTATGTGAGAGGATCTATGAAAAAGAGCACAAAACCTAATACAAAATAAGTTCTGAATACAATTTTGTTACAGATACCTAAGAAGTTAATAACATGTTCTAGGCAAGAAAAAGGACAAATCCGGGGTTGGTCATCTTTAATGAAAGCATTAGCCATTTCCATTATTTCACTTTTTTCCCACATGACTTTAGTACCCCTTGCCTGTGATGGAAATGGCAACTCTTCTTAGGAGATTGTTGACAGCCACTTCCAGATTTAAAGAGGTGTGGAATGGCATGGCATAGGTCATTGGCAAGGACACAATCCCAGCACTCTGGTGAATCACTTCCTTTAGTCTTTTGCTTCTTTCCACCTAATAAATGTGTGGGAGATGGGTGGAAAGAGAAGAGTGTGTCTGTTGGGGAGGGCTCTTTCTCCTCCTCATTGCATTTGTTTACCTTTTTGTACAAGCCCTAAATGTTACCTGGTATCAACTACATGAATTGGCACAATAAGCTATCTACTGCCCCAGGGCAAGACACCCTCCTCCTGTGCACTGAGGAAAAAAAGATGTATGAATACATTTTGCACCCGAGCTATGGACACAAAATTGCTAAGCACAGAGCATTCAAAAATTAAAACGTGTATCTCCTGGTCTCCAGAATTTACAGACAAAGGGGAGAAAGAGGCAGTCATGAACACACACTATGGAAGCTTGCTGATGGCCATTAAGCCAATCTGATTAAAATATTCTGGGCTCAGTTTTATATATACATAAAATTGCTGCCACCATCAGGCCACTGCTGCTCAACTCTTATCTAAGGTGGGCTTTTATTTTTGTTATTTTATGTCCCCAGGTAAGTAAGTTTATCTTCCCTTGATGATTGTCCCATTTAGAAGAGAGTAGTGAATGGATACAGCCTGGAGAAAGCTGGGCCTGGGATTAGAGTGCCAGACACTGGAACAGTGTTTGTATTTGTTTGTCATCTGTTTTGGGCTTTATCGACTGCCAAACTAATTGAAGCTGATTAACGGATTTTTGCTTTTAGTTTATTGAGTGCCTGAAACAGTTGCAAGCCATTCATGAGCAATTATTACAATGCATATTCTTCATAATTATCTTTAAAAGCATGCATAAACTTATTTATATAAAATAATTTTTATAAGAATTTGTTTTCTTTATATGTAACCAATCAATTATTGATTGCCTAAAGTCACTTGAAGTAGTTATTGTAGCAGCTGCAAGAAGAGATAGGATATAATCCCTGATAATAAGCAGCTTGTAAATCAGTTGAGAAAATTGGAAACTTATATATAAAAGACAATTAAATTTTTAAGTTTTTATATGCAGAATGACAAATGATTTACTACAGAAAAATAGAAGCAAGAAAGATTCTGAATAATCAGTGGTGACTTACACAGAATATAGGATATAAAATGAGCTGTTAAAGATTCATGTAGTTCCTATCATGTGATTGGAAGGAGAGGAGGAGTCCTTTCTTGAGGAAATGGCATAGGTAGAACCATAGAACCAAGATTGGACAAAATGTCCACCCAGAACAAAATATAAAACTTAAACTGGGGTATCAGCTGAATAAGTGAGGAAGGGTTACATAGAGAGATTACAGTCAGATTTGCCCGTCAGATTTTTCACTTATTAAGGGATATTGACACTTTTGCTCATGGTCAGATTGATGGTAAGCATGTTTTAGAAAATATATCTAACAGTTATAACACAACATCTAGTGGTGGCAATGTAAACAAAACAAACAAAAAGAATTATGATTTACAAATGAAATTGGCAGGGCTTAGAAATTAATATGATAGCTTTAAAAATAAGGGAGCACAGGGAGAAGGATAAATGTAGGTTGAAATCTGAGTTTTCAGACTGGAGGACTAAGAGGATAGCCAACAGAAATAAAGGGAGACAAACACCCACTTAGTGAAATAAATTTGAGGGTAAAATGAACTATATTCAGTTTTAAAATACCAAATTACCAGTAATAGTATGTGAGATGATACTATCCAGCAGATATTTTGGTGAACTGGGTTTAACAGATAATTCAAAACTAAATATGTAATTTAAGGAGTTATTCATATTAAGTGACTGATGGAATCGTGAAGGTAGATATAATATCAGAAGATGAAATCCATCAGAAAAGGGCTAAGAACAGAAGTTCAAGGTATTACTACCTTCGAAAGCATGAGGAAAGTGAAAAAATCAGAGAATTGAAGCTAAGAAGAGAATTATACAATGCAGAGTTGTAGAATTTAAGGGAAGAGAGAACTTCAAGAGAAAAGTGGTTAAGAATGTCAAATGCTGCACAGAGGTAAGAAAAATAATTTGAAAAGCTCTAGCACCTCTTTCTCCTTTAAAGTACTGGATATTTTTCATATGTTTGCTGATCACCTGCAGTGATGGCGTTATGTAAAAGTCTTATGAACTACTTGTAAATAAATTTATTAATTAAAATAATCATGTCTGTTTTTTAAAAGGAAGAAGAAAGGCAATACTTGCAACCAATGATAAAGAGGTATTCTGACTTTCATCTGCCTTTGTGTTAAGCATGAGAGAGCCAGACGGAATTGCAGCAGGAACCAGAAGGAGCAAAGAAAAAGATTACTGTTTCTTTTATAAAATGGTTTTTATTCTACTGGTGTCTCTTTAAAAATAAAAATCAACAAATAAATGTCCATTTAAATTGATCTTCTGTTGGACTATGTTATTGGTCTGACATATAAATTAGTGCTTCTAAGATTTAACTATGCAACTAAGAACCGATAATATTTTATGGAGAGTGCCAAACGGCTTGCCTTTACAGCAATTCTTTTCAGTGTATCTATTTTTTTTAATATGGATGATGGAAACCACTTTAATCAAAAAGATAATAATACTTATTTGGAGGTATGATAAAGCAAATGTCTTTGGCCACATGCTGTTATTGGAATTTAAGGGCTATTATCTTTTGTAGGACAATTTTAAAATACAGTTTATTCTACTCAGTACCCTAAGTCTGTTTCTTACTAGCCATGACCTTGAGAAGCTGACTTTACCTCTCTAAGCCATTCTCCTCCTCTGTAAAATGGGAATGTTAATAACCACTCTTGTTACTCTCAGAGTGCAATAAGGATCAATGAAAAGATAAAAATAAATGCTTTTGGTTAACTATGAAATACCACATGAATGTTATTATGAATTATTTCTAGACCATACACTTGATGGAGGCAAAAAGTAGACCTTTGTTGTTCCCATGAAACCATAGTACCTACCACAGTGCCTGACAAGAAGTAAGAAAGCAATAAAAGTTTGTTGAATTTAATATGCCCTGAGAAGTATAATTATGAAAATGATTGCATGTAAAAATATCAATAAAATATACACTAAACCACCAAATATAAAATCATGAAAACAAATGCAGGCTCAGCACTCACAAAAACATGAATCTATTCTGATAAATATGACACAGTGTCAACCAGCCCACATCTGTCCTATATGTTGAAAGCTTTCCAAGGAGAGAGATGACATAATTTCCACAGTGCCTTTCATTTCATGTCTAACAGCATTTCTAGCCTTATTCCAAACTAGAGATTGTCATTATTAGTAAACTTACACAATCTAAGCCAGAGGAACTGACAATACCCACAAAACAGAGTGCATAAGAATTCAACAAAAGGCAAGGGATGACAAACAAAAAATAGATTAAATGGGAAAACAGGAAGGCAATCTCAATGTGCAAACAAAGAATTGTAAAATCAAATGTTGCATGGAAATGTCTATTTTCACTGGAGTTCATGGACACACTTTATTAAGATACTAGAGGGATGGAGCCAAGATGGCCAAAAAGGAACAGCTCCAGTCTACAGCTCCCAGCGTGAGTGACACAGAAGATGAGTGATTTCTGCATTTCCAACTGAGGTACTGGGTTCATCTCACTGAGGAGTGTCGGACAGTGGGTGCAGGACAGTGGGTGCAGTGCACTGAGCATGAGCCGAAGCAGGGTGAGGCATCACCTCACCCAGGAAGCGCAAGGGGTCAAGGAATTCCCTTTCCTAATCAAAGAAAGGGGTGACAGACGGCACCTGGAAAATCAGGTCACTTCCACCCTAATACTGTGCTTTTCCAACGATCTTAGCAAATGGCACACCAGGAGATTATATCCCGCACCTGGCTCAGAGGGTCCTATGCCCACGAAGCCTCGCTCATTGCTAGCACAGCAGTCTGAGATCAAACTACAAGGTGGCAGCAAGGCTGGGGGAGGGGCGCCCACCATTGCTCAGGCTCGAGTAGGGAAACAAAGTGGACAGGAAGCTTGAACTGGGTGAAGCCCACTGCAGCTCAAGGAGGCCTGCCTGCCTCTGTAGACTCCACCTCTGGGGGCAGGGCATAGCCAAACAAAAGGCAGCAGAAACCTCTGCAAACTTAAATATCCCTGTCTGACAGCTTTGAAGAGAGTAGTGGTTCTCCCAGCATGCAGCTGGAGAGCTGAGAACAGACAGACCGCCTCCTCAAGTGGGTCCCTGACCCCCAAGTAGCCTAACTGGGAGGCATCCCCCAGTAGGGGCGGACTGACAGCTCGCACAGCCGGGTACTCCTCTGAGACAAAACTTCCAGAGGAATGATCAGGCAGCAACATTTGCTGTTCACCAATATATGCTGTTCTGCAGCCTCCACTGCTGATACCCAGGCAAACAGGGTCTGGAGTGGACCTCTAGCAAACTCCAACAGACCTGCAGCTGAGGATCCTGACTGCTAGGAGGAAAACTAACAAACAGAAAGGACATCCACACCAAAACCCCATCTGTACGTCACCATCATCAAAGGCCAAAGGTAGATAAAACCACAAAGATGTGGAAAAAACAGAGCAGAAAAACTGGAAACTCTAAAAATCAGAGTGCCTCTCCTCTTCCAAAGGAACGCAGCTCCTCACCAGCAATGGAACAAAGCTGGACAGAGAATGACTTTGACGAGTTGAGAGAAGAAGGCTTCAGACGATCAAACTACTCCGAGCTAAAGGAAGAAGTTCGAATCCATGGCAAAGAAGTTAAAAACCTTGAAAAAAAAATTAGACAAATGGCTAACTAGAATAACCAATGCAGAGAAGTCCTTAAAGGGCCTGATAGAGCTAAAAACCACGGCACGAGAACTACGTGACAAATGCACAAGCCTCAGTAGCCGATTCGATCAACTGGAAGAAAGGGTATCAGTGATGGAAGATGAAATGAATGAAATGAAGCATGAAGAGAAGTTTAGAGAAAAAAGAATAAAAAGAAACGAAAAAGCCTCTAAGAAATATGGGACTACATGAAAATACCAAATCTATGTCTGATTGGTGTACCTGAAAGTGATGGGGAGAATGGAACCAAGTTGGAAAACACTCTGAAGGATATTATACAGGAGAATTTCCCCAATCTAGCAAGGCAGGCCAACATTCAAATTCAGGAAATACAGAGAATGCCACAAAGATACTCCTCGAGAAGAGCAACACCAAGACACATAATTGTCAGATTCACCAAAGTTGAAATGAAGAAAAAATGTTAAGGGCAGCCAGAGAGAAAGGTCGGGTTACCCACAAAGGGAAGCCCATCAGACTAACAGCAGATCTCTCGGCAAAAGCTCTAGAAGCCAGAAGAGAGTGGGGGCCAATATTCAACATTCTTAAAGGAAAGAATTTTCAACCCAGAATTTCATATCCAGCCAAACTAAGCTTCATAAGTGAAGGAGAAATAAAATCCTTTACAGAAAAGCAAATGCTGAGAGATTTTGTCACCACCAGGCCTGCCCAAAAAGAGCTCCTGAAGGAAGCACTAAACATGGAAAGGAACAACCAGTACCAGCCACTGCAAAAACATGAAAACATGCCAAATTGTAAAGACCATCGAGGCTAGGAAGAAACTGCATCAACTAATGAGCAAAATAACCAGCTAATATCATAATGGCATTATCAAATTCACACATAACAATATTAACCTTAAATGTAAATGGGCTAAATGCTCCAATTAAAAGACCTGTGTCTTTTAATTTGTGGCAAATTGGATAAAGAGTCAAGACCCATCAGTGTGCTGTATTCAGGAAACCCATCTCACATGCAGAGACACACATAGGCTCAAAATAAAAGGATGGAGGAAGATCTACCAAGCAAATGGAAAACAAAAAAAAAGCAGGGGTTGCAATCCTAGTCTCTGATAAAACAGACTTTAAACCAACAAAGATCAAAAGAGACAAAAAAGGCCATTACATAATGGTAAATGTATCAATTCAACAAGAAGAGCTAACTATCCTAAATATATATGCACCCAATACAGGAGCACCCAGATTCATAAAGCAAGTCCTTAGAGACCTACAAAGAGACTTAGACTCCCACACAATAATAATGGGAGACTTTAACACCCCACTGTCAACATTAGACAGATCAACGAGACAAAAACTTAACAAGGATATCCAGGAACTGAACTCAGCTCTGCACCAAGCGGACCTGATAGACATCTACAGAACCTCCACCCCAAATCAACAGAATATATTCTTTTCAGCAGCACACCACACCTATTCCAAAACTGACCACATAGTTGGAAGTAAAGCACTCCTCAGCAAATGTAAAAGAACAGAAATTAAAACAAACTGTCTCTCAGACCACAGTGCAATCAAACTAGAACTCAGGATTAAGGAACTCACTCAAAACCACTCAACTACATGGAAACTGAACAACCTGCTCCTGAATGACTACTGGGTACATAAGGAAATGAAGGCAGAAATAAAGATGTTCTTTGAAACCAATGTGAACAAAGACACAACAAACCACAATCTCTGGGACACATTCAAAGCAGTATGTAGAGGGAAATTTATAGCACTAAATGCCCACAAGAGAAAGCAGGAAAGATCTAAAATTGACACCCTAACATCACAATTAAAAGAACTAGAGCAAACACTTTCAAAGCTAGCAGAAGGCAAGAAATAACTAAGATCAGAGAAGAACTGAAGGAAATAGAGACAAAAACACTCTTCAAAAAAGTCAATGAATCCAGGGGCTGTTTTTTTGAAAAGATCAACAAAATTGGTAGACTGCTAGCAAGACTAATAAAGAAGAAAAGAGATAAGAATCAAATAGATGCAATAAAAAATGATAAAGGGGATATTACCACCGATCCCACAGAAATACAAACTACCATCAGAGAATACTATAAACACCTCTACTCAAATAAACTAGAAAATCTAGAAGAAATGGATAAATTCCTCAACACATACACCCTCCCAAGACTAAATGAGGAAGAAGTTGAAATTCTGAATAGACCAATAACAGACTCTGAAATTGAGGCAATAATTAATAGCTTACCAACCAAAAAAAGTCCAGGACCAGATGGATTCATAGCCAAATTCTACCAGAGGTACAAGGAGGAGCTGGTACCATTCCTTCTGAAATTATTCCAATCAACAGAAAAAGAGGGAATCCTCCCTAACTCATTTTATGAGGCCAGCATCATCCTGATACTAAAGCCTGGCAGAGACACGACAAAGAAAGAGAATTTTAGACCAATATCCCTGATGAACATTGAAGCGAAAATCCTCAATAAAATACTGGCAAACTGAATCCAGCAGCACATCAAAAAGCTTATCCACCATGATTAAATGGGCTTCATCCCTGGGATGCAAGGCTGGTTCAACATACACAAATCAATAAACGTAATCCAGCATATAAACAGAACCAATGACAAAAACCACCTGATTATCTCAATAGATGCAGAAAAGGCCTTTGATAAAATTCAACAACTTTCATGCTAAAAACTCTCAATAAATTAAGTATTGATGGGACATATCTCAAAATCATAAGAGCTATCTATGACAAACCCACAGCCAATATCATACTGAATGGGCAAAAACTGGAAGCATTCCCTTTGAAAACTGGCACAAGACAGGGATGCCCACTCTCACCACTCCTATTCAACATAGTGTTGGAAGTTCTGGCCAGGGCAATCAGGCAGGAGAAGGAAATAAAGGGTATTCAATTAGGAAAAGAGGAAGTCAAATTGTCCCTGTTTGCAGATGACATGATTGTATATCTAGAAAACCCCACTGTCTCAGCCCAAAATCTCCTTAAGCTGATAGGCAACTTCAGCAAAGTCTCAGGATACAAAATCAATGTGCAAAAATCACAAGCATTCTTATATACCAATAACAGACAAACAGAGAGCCAAATCATGAGTGAACTCCCATTCACAATTGCTTCAAAGAGAATAAAATACCTAGGAATCCAAATTACAAGGGACGTGAAGGACCTCTTCAAGAAGAACTACAAACCACTGCTCAATGAAATAAAAGAGGATACAAACAAATGGAAAAACATTCCATGCTCATGGGTCGGAAGAATCAATGTCGTGAAAATGGCCATACTGCCCAAGGTAATTTATAGATTCAATGCCATCCCCATCAAGCTACTGATGACTTTCTTCATAGAATTGGAAAAAACTACTTTAAAGTTCATGGGGAACCAAAAAAGAGCCTGCATTGCCAAGACAATCCTAAGCCAAAAGAACAAAGCTGGAGGCATCACACTACCTCACTTCAAACTATACTACAAGGCTGCAGTAACCAAATAGCATGGTACTGGTACCAAAACAGAGATATAGACCAATGGAACAGAACAGAGCCCTCAGAAATAATGCCGCATATCTACAACTATCTGATCTTTGACAAACCTGACAAAAACAAGAAATGGGGAAAGGATTCCCTATTTAATAAATGGTGCTGGGAAAACTGGCTGGCCATATGTAGAAAGCTGAAACTGGATCCCTTCCTTACACCTTATACAAAAGTTAATTCAAAATGGATTAAAGACTTAAATGTTAGACCTAAAACCATAAAAACCCTAGAAGAAAACCTAGGCAATACCATTCAGGACATAGGCATGGGCAAGGACTTCATGTCTAAAACACCAAATGCAATGGCAACAAAAGCCAAAATTGACAAATGGGATCTAATTAAACTAAAGAGCTTCTGCACAGCAACAGAAACTACCATCAGAGTGAACAGGCAACCTACAAAATGGGAGAAAATTTTTGCAATCTATTCATCTGACAAAGGGCTAATATCCAGAATCTACAATGAACTCAAACAAATTTACAAGAAAAAACCCCATCAAAAAGTGGGTGAAGGATATGAACAGACACTTCTGAAAAGAAGACATTTATGCAGCCAAAAGACACATGAAAAAATGCTCATCATCACTGGCCATCAGAGAAATGCAAATCAAAACCACAATGACATACCATCTTACACCAGTTAGAATGGAGGTCATTAAAATGTCAGGAAACAACAGGTGCTGGAGAGGATGTGGAGAAATAGGAACACTTTTACACTGTTGGTGGGACTGTAAACTAGTTCAACCATTGTGGAAGTCAGTGTGGGAATTCCTCAGGGATCTAGAACTAGAAATACCATTTGACCCAGCCATCCCATTACTGGATATATACCCAAAGGATTATAAATCATGCTGCTATAAAGACACATGCACACGTATGTTTACTGTGGCACTATTCACAATAGCAAAGACTTGGAATCAACCCAAATGTCCAACAATCATAGACTGGATTAAGAAAATGTGGCACATATACACCATGGAATTCTACACAGCCATAAAAAAGGATGAGTTTGTGTCCTTTGTAGGGACGTGGATGAAGCTGGAAACCGTCATTCTCAGCAAACTATCACAAGGACAAAAAACCAAACACCGCATGTTCTCACTCATAGGTGGGAATTGAACAATGAGAACACATGGACACAGGAAGGGGAACATCACACACCAGGGCCTGTTGTGGGGTGGGAGGAGCGGGGAGGGATAGCATTAGGAGATATATCTAATGTTAAAAGGCAAGTTAATGGGTGGAGCACACCAACATGGCACATGTATACATAGGTAACAAGCCTGCACGTTTATTATACTTAACGTATAATAAAAAAAGATACTAGAGTATGTTCAAATAAATTTGACCTCAGAATAAAATCAGTAATGTATTATTAATTTCGTAATTACTTTACTTTGGCTCTTAATGTAGTAACATTTACAAATGGAGATTGTGGGAGCAATTGGCCAGTGGTGAAATGAAAGGGAGGAAGGGACTGCCTGTCTAATAAAGGGAACAAAATAAAGCAACATAATTGAAGACCTGCTTCCTCTACTCACTTCCAAACTTCCGCAAACTAACCTGTTTATGCTGTTATCAGTGACGTATGTTTCAATATTTCTCTCAGCTGACTATCAAATAATGCTTTAACATTAATAACCTGTTACTTGATGCTGTGGTCTGTTGTGTCCCCTCAAAATTTATATGTTGAAAATTAATCACCAATATGGTAGTATTAGGAGGTAGAGCCTTTGGGAGGTGACTACAGAGACCTAATGAACCAGATCATAAAAGGGCCCCCGGAGAGGTTTCTTGTCATTTTCCACCATATCAGGACACAGTAAGAAGCCACCATCTCTAAACCAGAACCTGGATCCTCAGCAGACAGCAAATTTGCTGGCACTTTTATCTTGGACTTTCCAGCCTCCAAAACTGTGAGAAGTAAATGTTTGTTGTTTTAAAGCCAGTGAGTCTAAGGTATTTTTTTATATTAGCCCTCACAGACTGAAGCACCTGATAATAGACTTTTATTTGGCCCTCATTACCCCAAGGTATTGACATTAAAATGAATGTGCATTTTGAAAATAGAAATATTGGCATCATGATGGGCAGTTGAACTAATTGGGAAGAGGGCACAGCTAAAGAACTGGTGGATGGGTTACCTTCTATCCAGTGAAAATCTTAGCCAGGCCTTATTCTCACCTCTAATATCAGCCAGTGTTCTCATATAGAGGCCAAGGAATACCCTATAATATCATTCACACCTTCTAGGTACAGAGATCCAGTGTTAGAACAAGATTCAGAACTGGGTATAGGTTAACCAGAAGGTAAGTCAGTTCACTAAAGCCAAGCTAAAAATATGCTGAGACAAGCAACAGGTCAACAGTTGCTTGTCAAGAGTTTTAATTTGAAAACCAAGGCACGGATATGGAATGCTTAAAGATATTCCTTTCAGGAACCCTTCTGAAGACCAAAAGATATTCCGGCACAACATCATTCCCTGCATGGTGACAGCCAGTCATACTTAGGGCCTGGCATTTTTTCTTTTTTTGAAATGGAGTCTCGCTCTGTCACCCAGGCTGGAGTGCAGTGGCGTGATCTCGGCTCACCACAACCTCTGCCTCCCTGGCTCAAGCGATTCTCCTGCCTCAGCCTCCCGAGTAGCTGGGATTACAGGCATGTGCCACCACACCCAGCTAATTTTTGTATTTTTAGTAGAGACAGGGTTTCACCATGTTAGCCAGGCTGTTCTTGAACTCCCCACCTCAGGTGATCTGCCCACCTTGGCCTCCCAAAGTGCTGAGATTACAGGTGTGAGCCACCACGCCCGGCCCTGGCATTTTTTCTAAATGTGGTGGACCCATATTCTAGTTATCTCACTGAAAAGGAATGGCCTGCAGCATACCTGTCTGTAGCAATTCTCGGTTGACATGAGGGTGACAGCAAGCCTGCAGGAGGGCTATCTTCATATGAAATCCTGAAGAGGGCTATTTACTCTCACAAAAGGCTAAAAGGAATGAACTGAGAAGGCTCTGGGGTAGCATCTATGCCGCTTTCCTCAGGCCAAGCAAACAATTGCTCCCAGAGAGCAAATGGACAAAATCATTGGTAAATCATCATCCATACTGTATTACCTGCATCATTAGCTTCCAGCATTTTGGTCACACAACCTATGGAAATAAAATAGAGGAACTTATTTTTTTTTTCCTAGCAGCACACTGAATTATAAAGGGTCTTTTATAAAGGGTCTCTTTATAATAGTAAATAATAAAACAAATGATCGCATTTTATTATTCTCCCAATTTCATACGTGTTGGAAGCACAGGGCCTTTATTTTGCGGGGAAGTCAGTGAAGAGAGCAAGAGAATAGTGAGTTCAAATGATTATTCTCAGGGACTTTGTAAGATATTTTATCAAATAATATTGCAATGTTATTACATGTGCCAGTGACCATTTCAGCACTGTATCCATATTTTAAGTCAAGGTTGGGGGTGAGGTTGGGGAAGTAGTGATATACCTAAATAAACTCAGGCTGGAGACCACAAAACACAAAGTAAAAAAATCTCTGTAGCATACTACCATTATTAACATTCAGCCTTGCAATGCATGGAACAGATGCTTCTTCGAGTTCGTGGGGAATTCAAAAACCTCTAGTTTTCTGCTGTTAGTTTCCCTGTGAGCATTTTTAACTAACAAAACTACAACATATATAATATATATTCTTGCCGGCAGTTCCTTTTCTTACAGATTTATCTGTTTTATTGATTTGTTGCATTTGAATTGTCTTTCAATCCCAGGAAAATTACTCCTTTTTTTCCTCAAAATTTTCCTTTTTCTCTCTCCTCATTATTCATAAGCCTTCCCCTGCAATCTGCTTCCAGAAGTTAAATTTTACAATGAGAGATGTTGCAAGACTGCCTTTCTTCTCATAATATGAGAGTGTTTATCTTAATATATTATGAGAAGCACTCTCATATTATATATATTTTATGTCTATGAAGAGAGAAAGCAGTACTCATGAGAGTATTGTCTCTCTTCTCTTTCTCATATATATGTGTACTGGTTATATATATTATTATATATAATATAATATATATATTTTATATATATATTATTGTATATATATAATAATATATATAACCACTACACATATATATTATATGTGTATATAATATATATATAACCAGTACATACACACGAACACACACATATATATATGTATTGGTACACACATATATATATATACTGGTTATATATAATGTATATGTACTGGTTATAATCAGTAAAATTCATTTATTTAAGATTCTTTCATATACACGCACGCACACACACACACACACACACACACATATATAGAGAGAGAGAGAGCGCGCATGCTCACTTCTGAAATAGTGCAAGGGGGAAGAGGGAAGGGAGGGCAAAAAAGGAGAACCTTTCTGAGCAAACATTCCTACTCATTCTGTTGTCCTGTCATGAAATGCACATCAAATACATCAAACACAATTAGGCTAGGTTAGACAAGCAACCTCCAAGGAAGATGTGAACTCTTCTGGAATGTGTACTAATGATTCATTGTCTATATCATTGACCTGGCATAGGATTGTAAGGCAATATACTGTATTTTAGAAAGTAAATATGTGGCAGTTTTAAATAATCTTTAGTAAACTCCAAAGGTTGAATGTGCTGCTCTGATCCAAATACCATGGCAAGATAAAAAATATGCCAATATGCTTCAAATTATCCAGACAAAGTGCTGACACATATCCTTCAAAACATCTCTGGACTTGCCCCACCACTAAGACATGATGGGTTGAACTTGAGTCAGCATTGGAAAAGTATGGCCAGTTTCCTCTTTTATGAGTCTGGGTGAGGTAGTACATGCCGGTGGGAAGGAAGAGGAAAACAGGGGTGAGAAAAAAAAAAAAATACTGGTTACAGTCAGTAAAATTCATTTATTTAAGATTAATTATTTCTATTCACTCAGACAACTGAACCAGCATCCCTCTAGAAAAGAGTAGCTAGGAAACTGCTTCTGGTTTTAGTAACTTTTAAATAATTAGAAATCTATGGAGGACTATGTGGAAGACTAAGGGACAGAATGTAATCCTAAAGTCTAAAAACATAATCCATTTTCTACAGCAATGGTAATTGAATTCAAAGTATATTTACGATTTTTTTCATGTAGTTAATGTGATAAGTAGTACAAAAATAGATAAATTAGATTTTTCCCCTCATAGGTATAATTCCCCATTATAGGTATAATTCAAGTAGTATCAGGTAAGTGAAATGCAATAAACTGTTAAGCAATTTCAAGAAATGAGTCATTCCATAAAATTAGGAAATCAAAAAAGTAGAGTAAATGGGATTGACACATAAATGGATACAATTGTATAAGTGCAGGGGATCAATGCGGGAAGTATCTCTGGCACATTGCTTGAAAGCAAAGGATATGCGAGATGGTAAATACCTCAGTTGCACCACAGGCCAAGAAAAACAGAGCAGGAAAAAAACAAATGGAGGTGAATCTAGGAAGGTGGGTAAAACTAACGTTATGGAGGCTTTGCGATGTGAAAAAATAAGGTGCAATTAATTTTATGAAAAATATGAGAGTATTAAAGGAGTTCAAAGGTGAAGACTTGGAGTATTTGCAGAGGTTTTAAAGGATAGGAAGTCAGTTTTAGAATATTTTTGGACAAAAATACAACACAATTTGCAAGATCAAATGTAAGTATTTAGGTGAGTCAAAGATGATTGAAATTTATAATCTAAATGATAGAGAAACTTGGTAAGATGACTTATAGAGCTGTAAGAACAGTTTGGCTTAGTAGGGAATAAGATGACGTGTTTATTTGGGATGCTTTTATGAAAAAGAGGAAATAAATCAATGATGTAAGCTTCAATATTAAGAAACTAAAAAATAAAGAACAATTTAAACTGAAATATGTAAAGAGATGAAATAATAAAAAGAACAGAAATAATTTCTTAATAAAAAAATCTAGAAAAACTCATAAAAACTAAAACTGATTCTTCAAAAAAGATTAATAAAATTGATAAACTATCAGCATGGCAGATGAATGAAGGGAGAAAGCTGTAAAGAGAAACAGAGAAAGAGAGAAAGAATAACTTACCAATATCAGGACTGAAAAAGGACATACCGCCACAGATCCTACAGACACTAAAATGCCAAATACAGGAGGGGCATCAAAATGGCTGCTTAGAGGCATTTGGTACTCGCCTCCTCCACAAAGCAAAAATAGCAAGTAAGTAATCATGCTTCAAATAGATCATCTGAAAGAGAACACACTAATCAAACAGAGAAAGAACAGGAAACACCTAAACCAAGGAAGAAAGGGGAAGTGAGGCAGCGAGCTCAAGTAAGATTGGCTAGGAGCCTAGAAGGACTCTCCAGTGTGGAGAAAGGATAAGGGAAAGACCTCAGTCCACATTCCCACCTCAGATTCCTGCTATGCTAGCACAAGAGACCTCAACACTTGCAGGCCCTGAAACGAACATAGGAGCTGCCTAGTGGCAGTGCAATGCCATTGGTCCAAAGAAGGAGCTCACGTTGGTGCCAAACATCCTGAGGGCTAAGCAGCTACAGTGCCATTTTGAGAGCCCAGCCCCTACCAGACTACATCCTGCCCTGGGAAACAACAGCTCCTGTGTCTCCACAGGAGACATTTTGACATTCCTTGTCCACAGCCACTGCCATGGCTGGCTGCTGCTGCCAGGGCCAAAGTGAGAGCTATTGGCAGCAATCCCACAGCCCCCACCAGTGGAGAAGCCACCATGCATTTTTACATGCCTCAGGAACCCTCACCTACAGCTGCTGCCACCACCAGGGTTAAAGCACAAGCCCCTGGTGGTGACCCCACTGCCTCTGGCAGCAGAACCGCTGTGCATTTACTGGCACCTTATGGACAGGTTATCCCACCTGCCACCACCTAGAGTCGAAGCACATGCTCCCAAGCTGCCTGCCTGTGGCTGTGCACTGGAAAAGGCACAGTGGCAACAGCTGTGCCTTCTCCAGTAGCAGGGCTGCGGTGCAGCTACTGCTACTCCCACCCAAGCATTCTGCTGGGGTTCTAAAACCCCATCTGTGAGTACCACAGCCAGCACCTGCACACACCACCAGAGGGCCTAAGGACAGGTCCACCAGACCCATCTCTGCCACTTCCAGTGCCAAGCTTGCTATCTGAAGGCCTGGGGATAACAAATCCCCATCCGTAACTGTTGCCATATGAGAATTCTCCCAGGTACCTCAGTTGAGGACCACCCAACTAGCCCTTACCACCACAGCTGGCACCTGCCTGCATGCACCACCTACAGGCCTAGGGACTGGCTACCATCATCAGTCATTTCATGCCCACTTACCAGGGGTCTAAGGATCCACCCATCTGCCCAGCCCATCTCTGCCACTACTGGCATGTGAGCAAACTGCCTAGAGGTGCAAAATTGGCCTACCTAAACCTGCCAAGACTGGTGCAAGTGTATGCCACCATGGGGCCCAAGACAGGCATGCTTGGCCCACTACTGCACTACTAGGACCTAAGGACTGGCCCACTTGATATTTCCATCCACAGTGAAACTTCATCACAGCCACCAATAACAACTGCACCCCAACTCACTGAGGAAATCACAGACACCACTGATGCTGTTTACAGCTGAAAAAATCATACAGAGACCACACTACTGTACACACCCAGAAGCAAAGCCAAAATACCCCACCCAACCAACATCATAGATACAACTTCAAGAAAAATCCTCCCTTACAGAAGCAAATTCAAAAAAACTAAAGAAGTGACTGGTACACCATATGAGCATATATCAATGTAAGGATATAAGAAACATTAAAAAGCAAGGAAATATGACACTTCCAAAGGAATAAAGTAATTCTCCAGCAACAGAGTCAAATGAAAATAAATTTATCAAATTTCGGGAAAAGAATTCAAAATATGATATTGAAGATCCTCAGTGAATGTATTAGTCTGCTTTCACACTGCTGTAAAGAACTTCCCGAAACCAGCTAATTTACAAAGGAAAAAGATTTAATCGACTCACAGTTCAGCATGGCTGGGGAGGCCTCAGGAATCTTACAATTGTGGCAGAAGGTGAAGGGGAAGCATGGCACCTTTTTCACAAGGAAGCAGGAAGGAGAAGTGCTGAGCGAAGGGGGAAGAGCCCCTTATAAAACCATCAGATCTCGTGAGAACTCACTCGTTATCATAAGAACAGCATGGTGATACCGCCCTCATGATTCAATCACCTCCACCTGGTCTCTCCCTTGACACACGTGGGAATTAGGGGGATTAAAATTCAAGATGAAATTTGGGTGGGGACAAAAAGCCTAAGCATATCAGTGAGAAACAGGAACACAGAAAAACTGTATAAATAAATAATTTTAAAAATGCAGGATATGAATGATAAATTTACCAAAGAGGTAGCTGTCATTAAAAAAAAAAAGAGCTTTTTTTATATGCAGGGCCAAGATGGCCAACTAGAAGCAGCAATGATTGGAGGCTCCCGTTGCAAAGAACCAAAACAGTGTGCAAATCCTGCACTGGCAACCGAGGTATTCAGGTTCCCTTATCAGGACTGACTAGGTGGCTGGTGTGACCCACAGACAGGAAGGAAGAGCAGTGTGGTATTGTGGCCTACCTGAGAGCCACAGGCGGCAGGGGAGCCCCCACCCCCAGCCAAGGGAGGTGGTGAGTGAGCATGCTACCCAGCATGGGAAACTGGGCTTTTTCCAAGGAACTGTGCAACCCACAGATCGGAAGATCCCACTCATAAGCTCATACCACCAGAGCCTTGGGTCCCAACCACGTAGCCACATAGATTCTCAACAGCCACTCAGCTGAAATCTGCCTTATCCTGCTGAGTTCCCTGGCGGGGAGGGGCAGCCATCACCACTGCAGCTGCTGCTTGCTATCTAAGCCTTCTGAGCTCATTGGGGGAAGGGGCGGCAGCCAACACTGTGGCTGCTAGCTATTTAACACACTAAGCTACAGGTGGGAAGCCCAGCAGCTATCACTATAGCTTCAGGCCACACTTTTCTCCTGCTGGAGCCAGGGAGGCTGGATAGCTTGGTCCCAAGAGGTATTCCCCACAGCCCAGCACACCGGCTGTGGCAGACCATGGCTAGATTGCCTCTTCAGGCCGGACCCGACCCATTTCTCCTCACTGGGCAGGGCCTCCCTGAAGGAGTTTTAACAACTCCAGCCAGGGTCTGGGGACAGAACTCTGATCTTCCTGGGCCGGAGACCCTAGGGGGAGGGGTGCCCATAGTGCAAGTGGACCAGCAGACTTAGTCTTTCCTCCTGCTAGCTCTGAGGAATCTGGGCATCATAGACGAGTGGTTTCTCTGCAGCAGCACAGCACACCCCCTCCACCAAGGGACAGCCAAAGTGCTTCATTAAGTGCGTTATGCTTCCTGTGCCACCCAACTGGGTGAGACCCCCACAACAGAGGTCATCAGCCACTTTATACAGAAGCATTCCTACTGGCATCAGGTCGGTGCCCCTCAAGGTCAGAGATCCCAAAGGAAGCACCCATCTTTGCTGTTCTCCAGCCTCCATGAGTGACATTTCCAGGCACAGGAGCAAATCAGATGAATAGGACCTGAAGTGAACTCTCAGAAAACTGCAGCAGCCCTACAGAAGAGAGACCTGACCATTGAAAGAAAAAACAAAAAACAGAAATCAACAACAACAGCATCAACAAAAAAAGTCCCCACAAAAACTTCATCCAAGGGTCAGCAGCCTCAAAGATCGAAACTAGACAAACTCAGGATGATGAGAAAGAACAAAAAAAGGCTGAAACCCAAAAGGCCAAATGATCACAACTCCTCTCCACAGGGTCATAGAAGTGGAGAGAGGATGAGATGGATGAATTGACAGAAGGAGGTTTCAGAAGGTGGGTAATAACAAACTTCGCTGAGGTAAAGAAGCATGTTCTAACCCAATGCAAAGAAGGTAAGAACCATTATAAAAAGTTACAGGAGCTGCTAACCAGAATATCCAGTTTAGAGAGTAACAAAAATGACCTATTGGAGCTGAAAAACACAGCACGAGAGCTTTGTGAAGCATACACAAGTATTAATAGCCTGATTTCAATCAAGCAGAAGAAAGAGTATCAGAGATTGAAGACTATCTTGCTAAAATAAGGCAAGCAGACAAGAGTAGAAAAAAAAATGTAAAGGAATGAAAAAAAACCCCAAGAACTATGGGACTATGTAAAAAACAGTGAACCTACAACCAACTAGAGTACCTGAAAGAGATAGGTAGAATGAAACCAAGTTGGAAAACACACCTCAGGTTGTTATCCAGGAGAACTTCCCCAACCTAGCAAGACAGGCCAACATTCAAATTAAGGAAATACAGAGAACCTCACTAAGATACTCCATGGGAAGATCAACCCCTGGACACATAATCTTCAGGTTCTCCAAGGTTTAAATGAAGGAAAAAATGTTAAGCGCAGCCAGAAGGAAAGGCCAGGTCACCTACAAAGCGAAGCCCATCAGATTTAACAGCATATCTCTCAGCAGAAACCATACAACCCAGAAAAGAGTGGGGACCAATATTCAACATTCTTAAAGAAAAGAATTTTCAACCCAGAATTTCATATCTGTCCAAACTAAGCTTCATAAGCGAAGGAGAAATAAAATCCTTTTCAGACAAGCAAATGCTGAGGGAATTTGCCACCACCAGGCCTGCCTTGCAATAGCTCCTGAAGGAAACACTAAACATGGAAAGGAAGAACCAGTATCAGACACTGAAAAAGCACACCAACATATAAAGACCAATGACACTATGAAGAAACTACATCAACTAGTGTGCAAAATAACCAGATAGCATCAGGATTACAGGATCAAATTCACATATAACAATATTAACCTTAAATGTAAGTGAGCTAAATGCCCCAATTAAAAGGCACAGACAGGCAAATTAAATAAAGAGCCAAGACCCATCAGTACGCTGTATTCAAAAGACCCATCTCATGTGCAAAGACACACAGGCTCACAATAAGCGAATGGAGGAAAATTTACCAAGCAAATGGAAAGCAGAAAAAAGCAGGGGTTGCAGTTTTAGTCCCTGACAAAACAGACTTTAAACCAACAAAGATAAAATAAGACAAAGAAGGGCATAACATAATGGTAGAAGGATCACTTCAACAACAGCTAACTATCCTGAATACATATGTACCCAATACAGTAGAACCCAGATTCATAAAACAAGTTCTTAGAGAACTACAAAGACACTTGGACTCCCACATAATAATAGTACAAGATTTTAACACCCCACTGTCAATATTAGATGGATCATCAAGACAGAAAATTAACAAGGATATTCAGGACTTGAACTCAGCTCTGAATCAAGTGGACCTAATACATATTTACAGAACCCTCCACCCAAAAACAACAGAATATACATTCTTTTCAGTGTACATTCACTTTCAGTGTACACTTTTCAGTGTACATTTACATTCAGAATATACATTCTTTTCACTTACTCTAAAATCGACCACATAATTGGAAGTAAAACACTCCTCAGCAAGTGCGAAAGAACTGAAATAATAACAAACAGTCTCTCAGAATATAGCGCAACCAAATTAGAACTCAACATTAAGAAACTCACTCCTCTTCAACATAGTATTGGAAGTTCTAGCCGGGGCAATCAGTCAAGAGAAAGAAATAAAGTGTATTCGAATAGGAAGAGAGGAAGTCAAATTGTCTCTATTTGTAGATGACATGATCCTATATTTAGAAAACCCCACTCTCTCAGCCCAAAAGCTCCTTAAGCTAATAAGCAACTTCAGCAAAGTCTCAGGATACAAAATCAATGTGCAAAAATCACAAACATTCCTATACACCAATAACAGACAAGCAGAGAGCCAAATCATGAACAAACTCCCATTCACAATTGCTACAAAGAGAATAAAATACCTAGAAATACAGCTAACAAGGAACATGAAGAACCCCTTCAAGAAGAAGTACAAACCACTGTTCAAGGAATAAGAGAGGATACAAATAAATGGTAAAACATTCCATCCTCATGGGTAGGAAGAATCAATATCATAAAAATGGCCATACTGCCCAAAGTAATTTATAGATTCAATGCTGTTCTCATCAAACTACCATTGACATTCTCCACAAAATTGGAAAAAAACTACTCTAAAATTCATATGGAACCAAAAAAGAGCCTGTATAGCCAAGAAAATCCTAAGCAAAACAACAAAGCTGGAGGCATCATACTACCTGACTTCACACTATACTACAAGGCTACAGTATCCAAGACAGCATTGTACTGGTACAAAAACAGATATATAGACAGAGGTAACAGAATAGAGACCTCAGAAATAACAACACACATCTACAGCCATCTGATCTTCAACAACCTGACAAAAACAAGCAATGGGAAAAAGACTCCCTATTTAATAAATCATGATGGAAAACTGGCTAGCCATATGCAGAAAACTGAAACTGGACCCCTTCCTTACACCTTATACAAAAATTAACTCAAGATGGATTAAGACTTAAATGTAAAACCCAAAACCATAAAAACCCTAGAAGAAAACCTAGGCAATACCATTCAGGACATAGGCATGGGCAAAGACTTCATGACTAAATCACCAAAAGCAATTGCAACAAAAGCTAAAATTGACAAATGGGATCTAAATAAACTAAAGAGTTTCTGCACAGCAAAAGAAACTATCATCAGAGCAAACAGGCAACCTATAAAATGGGAGAAAATTTTTGCAATCTACCCATCCGGCAAAGGTCTAATATCCAAAATTTACAAGATACTTAAACAAATTTACAAGAAAAGAAAACATTAAAAACTGGGCAAAGGACATCAACAGGTACTTCTCAAAAGAAGACACTTATGTGGCCAAAAAACATATTTTAAAAAGCTCAACATCACTGATCATTAGAGAAATGTAAATCAAAACCACAATGAGACATCATCTCACTCCTGTCAGAATGGCGATTATTAAAGTCAGGAAACAACAGATGCTGGCAAGGCTGTGGAGAAAGCTCCACACAGTTGGTGGGAGTGTAAATTAGTTCAACCATTGTGGAAGACAGTGTGGAGATTCCTCAAGGATCTAGAACCAGAAATACCATTTGACCCAGCAATCCCATTACTGGGTATATACCAAAAAAATATATAAATCATTCTATTATAAAGACACATGCACGCATATGTTTACTGCAGCACTGTTCACAATAGCAAAGACATAGAATCAACCCAAATGCCCATCAATAATAGATAGGATTAAAAAAATGTGATACATATACATCATGGAATACTATGCAGCCATAAAAGGAATAAGATCATGGATGAATCATTGTTCACAGCAAACTAACACAGGAACAGAAAACCAAACAGGTCCTTACATGTTCTCACTCATAAGTGGGAGCTGAACAATGAGAACACATGGACACAGGGAGGGAAACAACACACCCCAGGGTCTGTCAGGCAGGGTGGGGGTGAGGAGAGTGAGAGCATCAGGACAAATAGCTAATGCATGCAGGGCTTAAAACCTAGGTGACAGGTTGATAGGTGCAGCAAACCACCATGGCACATGTATACCTGTGTAACAAACCTGCACGTTCTGCACATGTATCCAGGAACTTAAAGTAAAATAAAAGCAAAAAAAAAAAAACACAGAAATTATAAAACTGAGTAATTTATTGAATGAAATACAAAAAGACAAAAGCATCAACAATAAATTAGACCAAGCAGAAGAAAAAAATTCAGAAGTTGAAGACAGACCTTTTGTAGTACTCTAGTGATACAAACATTTAAAAAGATAATAAAAAAGAATAAACAAAGCCTATGTGATACAGGGGACATCTTAAAGCACCAAATATCTGAATTTTCAGTATCCCAGAAGATGAAGAGAAAACAAAAAAAATAGAAAACCTATTTAACAAAATAATAGCTTAAATTTCCCAAGTGTAACAAGAGATTTAAACTTCCAGATATAGGAAGCTCAGAAGTTCCTAAACACATACATTTCAAAAAGGTCTTCTCCATGGCGCATTATGTACGAACTGTCAAAAGTCAAAGACAAAGAGAGAACTCTAACAACAGCAAGAGAAAAGCATCTAGTCACTTATGAAGGAACCACCATCATACTAACAGTAAATTTCTCAGCAGAAACCTTACAGGCTAGGAGAGAATGGGATGATATATTCAAAGTGCTGAAAGAAAAAAAACTGTCAATCAAAGCTACTACATCAAGCAAAGTTATCCTTCATAAATGAAGGAGAAATAAAATCTTTCCTAAACAAGCAGAAGCTGAGGGAATTCATCACCACTAGATTGGCCCTACAAAAATGCTTAAGAAAGTCCTGCACCTGGAAGCAAAATAAATATATCTATCATCATGAAAAAACATGAAAGTATAAAACCCACTAGTACAGCAAGCACATAAATAAGGAAGATAAATAACTCAAATGTTATCACTATAGAAAACCACCAAACCACAATGATAAACAATAAGAGAGAAATAAAGGAATAAATGATACACAAAACAATCAGACACCAATTACTGTAATGATAAGAATAATTCTTTACATATTAATAATAATATTAAATGTAAATGGACTAAACTTTCCACTTAAAAGATATAGACTAGCTAAAAGCTTAAAAAAATTATGACCCAACTGTGGAGGCTGCCTACAAGAAAATAAAGCTCACCTGTAAAGACATATATAGACTGAAAGTAAAGGGGTGAAAAGAGATATTCCATACGAAGGAAAACCAGGAGTGAGCAGAGTAGCTATATCTAACAGTGGATAAAACAGTCTTTAAGTCAAAAATAGTAGTAAGAGTAAAAGAAAGTCATTATATAGTGATATAGGAGTCAATTCAGCAAGAGAATATAACAATTCTAAACATATATGCCCCAAAAACCAGAGTATGGAGCTATATAAAGCACATATCTTTAGATCTATAGGAAAAGATAGACTCCAACACAGTAATTGTTTGGGACTCCAATACCCCACTCTCAGCATTATGAATATTATTGAGACAGAAATTAACAAAGAAACATGAGATTTAAACTGCACTTTAGACTAAATGGACCTAGCAGATATTATATTTACAGTATATTTTATCCAAAAGCTACAGAATACAGTCTTCTCATTAGTACAATAAACATTCTCCAGGATAGATTATATGTTAGGCCACAAAACAAGTCTCAACACATTTTTAAAAATCAAAATTATATCAAATATCTTCTCAGACCATAATACAATAAAACTAGAAATCAATTAACATGAGGACTTTGGGGAAAATGTACAAATACATAGAAGTTAAACAACTACTCCTGAATGATGAATGAGTCACGGAAGAAATTAAGCAGGAAAACAAAAAGTTTTTCTGAAACAAGTAAAAATCAAAATACCAAATACCAAAACCTGTAAGATAGAGCAAAAGCAGTGGTAAGAATTTTATAGCAATAAATACATGCATCAAAAAAGTAGAAAGCTTTAAAATAATCTAATGATGAACCTCAAGAAACTAAAAAGCCAGAACAAACCAAACCCCAAATTTGTAGAAGAAAAGAAATAATAAAGACCTAAACAAAAAAAGAGCCCCCCAAAAAACACAAAGGATCAATGAAACAGAAAGTTGGTTATTTTGAAAAGATAAACAACATGATTGAATGCTAGCTTGTCTAACCAAAAATAAAATAGGGAAGACCCAAATAAACAAAATCAGAAACAAAAAAGAGACATTACAAATGATACCATAGAAATAATAAAGATTAGAGACTGTTACAAAAAATTACACATTAATAAACTGGAAAACCTAGAGTAAATGGATGAATTCCTGAACACATACAACCTACCAAGATTGAATCAGGAACAAATTGAAAACCTGAACAGACCAATAATGAGTAAAAGATCAAGTCAATAATAAAAAGTCTCCCAACAAAGAAAATTCCAGGACCACATGGCTTCACTGCCAAATTCTGCTAAACTTAAAAAGAAGAAATAAGACCAATTCTCCTCAAACTATTTCAAGAAAACATAAGAGAAGGCAATTCTCCCAGTCTCATTTGAAGAGGCCAACATTGATTTGGACCTGATATCAAAACCAGAAAAGAATGCAACAAAAAAAAGGAGACTACAGGCCAATATCCCTGATGAACATAGACACAAAAATTCTGAACAAAATACCAGCAAACAAAATCCAACAGTACATCAAAAATATAATATAGCATGATCAAGTGGGATTTATTCCAGAGATGCAAGGATAGTTTAACATCCATAAACCAATAAGCATGATGCATCACATCAACAGAATGAAAGACAAAAACCAACAAATCAGGCATAAAAGGAACATATCTCAACATAATAAAGGCCATATCTGACAAACCCACAGGTAACATAGTGAATGGGGAAAAGCTGAAAGCCTTTCCTTTAAGAGCTGGAACAAGATAAGGACGCCCACTTTCGCCACTTTTATTCAGCATAGTACTGGAATTTCTAATCAGAGCAATCAGACATGAGAACAAAATAAAAGCATCCAAATTGGAAAAGAGGAAATAAAATTGTCTCTCTTTACAGATAATATGATCACACACACACACACACACACACATATATACATGCACATTTGTGTGTGTGTGTAACCACCTAGACTATATCAAAAAATATTTTAGATATGATAAACTTGAAGAATAGGAAAGTAATGGAGTATAAGGAGAAATCATGATGGTCAGCAAGAGTAATTTCAAATTTTAAGATCTTAGAAGATTTCTTAATGATAACGCGGTCCAAATGTGATATATATTAAAAAATCAGGGTAATTCTGAAGTTATTCAAATAATGGTAGAACAAAAGGAAAATACAAATTAGGAGGCCAATGCTAAAGTTGTTATGGAATATACAAGGCCATCTTTGAGTTTGTCTCAAAACAACAAAAATGGGAAGAGTATTCTGTTTCTAGGCCATGCCTGTCATTTGCCAAGTAATTACTATATGGCAGCCATTGTTCCAGTCACATACCTTTATTATGACATTTTACCCTCACTCTGGAGATGCTAAGTAGGTATTCATAACTTCAATTTATAGATAATCACACTGAGATGCCAAGGTTAATAAACTATCCAAGATCTCCCATTTACACAGTGGTGAAGGCAGAACATAAACTCAGATGTATGTGCCTTCAAAGCCCATAGTCTTACTACTACATCACCAGCCTCAACACTTTAATAATAAAAATTGATCCACAGTAGCATTATTAGAGAAGTATGGTAACACTGCATTCTTATGAGGTGCCATACATGGTGCTAATTATTTCACTTATATCATTCTATTTAACATTCACAAAAAAGCAAGGAAGCCACTATTGTGTAATTCCATTTTAGAGGAGAACAGAATTTACACTTTAAAAATTTTTTCAGGCCAGGCCTGGTGGCTCATGCCTGTAATCCCGACACTTTGGGAGGCCGAGGCAGGCGGATCACGAGGTCAGGAGATCGAGACCATGCTGGCCAACACGGTGAAACCCTGTCTCTACTAAAAATACAAAAATTAGCTGGGCATGGTGGTGCGAGCCTGTAGTCCCAGCTATTCGGGAGGCGAGGTAGGAGAATCGCTTGAACCCAGGAGGCAGAGGTTGCAGTGAGCCTAGATCGCGCCACTGCACTCCAACCTGGTGACAGAGTAGGACTTCATCTAAAAAAAACAAACAAACAAAAATTCAAATTTGGGTCATCAAGTTAGTAATCTAGGACTCCTAAGATCTGTCTGACTCCCAAAGACACTATGTGACACTCCCGCTTTGATCATTCTTGGATTTCAATAAACAAAAGTATTGTTGAGCAAAGATGATAACCTATTCATCTGAGATAGAAGCAGAAATTACTGGCATTCTTTTTACTGGCATTCTGAATTAATAAAAACCATAGACTCCCTATTCAAGAAGGTCCAGAGTGAAATGATGTTATGAAGAGAATTCAGGTTTTAATTAGAGAAAAAACATGAAGGTGGAGAGCAAGCAAAAGGCTGGTGAGAGGAATATGAGAACAAAATGGACACAGAAGCATTGTCTCAGAGTTATGGAATGGAAGGAGAAATAGAACTTGAAGACTGTTTAGAAGCCTTATGAGGGAAGTGCATTCAGTTAGAGGCTGAGTGTTTTCCTAAAAACATGTAGTAATTCTCTGGGGAGAAGAATGTCACTACATGATTGCCAGATGCCCTGAATGCCTTGAGATGAATGGGAAGGTTACACTTTTCCAACTGAAAGTCAGGGAGTGTTCTGATATCCACCCAACTCATGTTTGCCATTTTCTTCTAACACAGCAGCAGGGCACGTATTTACAGAGGCTAGAGCAAGATAATCAAGAAGCAGACTGTCCACTGACGATGGTGATGTGATGGAATGGAAACATGCCTAATGAAGGAGAAAGGAATAAAAGGAGGAAGGAAGGGCAGCTCAGCCAAGCAATCACTTTGTTCCAGCAGCCATGAGATGTTTTCAATTGAACATTTGTTACAGTAACAGATCTATTTGTCTCTATCCAGGCAGAAGGTCACAAAATAATGTTAGAATCAAACTATAAAATTCCGGCACAGTACATTTACTTGATATTCCTTTAGGTTCTATTGCTTTATATTAAAAGTAACTATTTATCCATCAACCCATAAACTCAAATATGTATAGTTCTTTAGTCCACCTAATTTTACTTCTGGTTGTGATTAAAGAAAATCAAATATTTTAATGCATTGTAGAATTCATTGCCATTATTTATTTGACTAAACTGATAAAATGATCTGTGGCATGAAAAATTATATTACCTAATTTAGTGAGAAAAATTCATTTTTATAACATTTATAATATACAAAATATGTGCAAATTAAAAATTGCTAATACAATCAGTAGCAGTTGAAGATATGATATTGATGAATGTGATAATAATATTGTTTAGTGAACATGAATCTTTACTATTTCACTAATGACTAATCACCAATTTATTACATTATTTTATTTGAGGCACTATAAAATGGTGAAAGGAAATATAAGATGAATAATGTGAACTAAAATTTTGAGTAATTTCATTAAAACATTATTTTAATAAACACTATTTTATTGGGACCAAAGAAGTCATATCTCGTTCAAGATGCAAAGCACTGAGAGATGTGTTCCTCCAGTTTTCCTATTTTTGTCACTCAGAGAATTCACAGGAGGAAGCTGAAAGGCATTTTTCAGCCTTGTGGGTTCAAGACCAGCATGTAAGGGGCTCTGGATGTCACTACCAAGTGTCATTTAGTTTAAGATAGAACTTTTATGCAGGAGTCAGCAGATATCTGAATTCTCCACCCTATTGACATCCTTTAAAGAAACCTGCTAAACCTAGGGCCCGTCTAGTTACATTGTAGGCCTGAGCTCCAGGAACGGGACCCGGACCCTGTATGTTCCATTTTTATAGGGCATCAATGAAAGCAGGCTATTAAATGGAAGATAAAGAATCTCAACTTCCATTTTTAAAAGGTTCCATAGCTGGAAATGCTAACTTCCCAAAGGCTGCAAAAAAAAAAAAAAACATCCTAACATCGAAAGACTTTTTCCTAACTGCCCACCTCACAACTTTCACACTTCATTTTGTTTCCTTCCTAATCTCTTCAGGCCAGCTTTCCTTAATCCCCACCACAATTTTGCCAGCACGCTTTTGCATACAGGCCTCCACTTCTACCCTTTTGCAATCTCCTTCTCACCCCATCTGCAATGTCTTCACCTCCTCTTTCATAACCCATGACCCTGCCTCTTCCTAAAACCTTTCCTTTAAACTTCAGATCAGATAATCTCTGCTCCTCTAACTTGTATAGTATGAACCTTGAAAGGGTCTTTAAAATGTAAATGACATCTGGTTAGTTTTTGCCCTTATGCAATCATTTGTCTGAATTTCTGGGGAAAGCAAAGAAGTTGTTTCAGGATGGCAGAAAAAGGAATTTGAAAGAGATTCTGAGCTGATGGATAGATCGCTAAAATGTATGTCTATGGTTATACTCTGTAAAGTCTGCAGAACTCATAGTATAAAATAATTAACACAGAAAAACAAATTCCAAATGTTTCCTTTTTCAAGTATTACGTCAGTCTCAGAATCACTGTCAAGAATGCTGTCAGAAATAAGATGCTGTCAGGACTACTATCTTTCAAAGTATAACTTGCATTTGTCTGAAGTAGCTTTAATTCATTTGCTGTGCTCTTTGTGAGCATTTATTCTGCTCTCAGCATGGCAGAATTGCAGAATGAGAGCTGGAAGGGACCTCAGAAATCCTATGACACCCCTTGCCCTCATTACTTTTCTGTAAAAAAAAATCATTGTGGGAGTGTGACAAGTAAAATATTTGTGCAGCTTCTCATGTACTGCCACGTAATAGGTGAAAAAATAAGCATGTTGATACGTACACTGTGCCTACACCTCAGTCCCCAGGCATTTTAAAGGTGGAGGCACAGTAGGAGTCGGGAATTTTTATTAATAGTCGGTAAAAAAAACCTTGCATACTTTGTCTCCTTGACCCAGTTTATCTTCCTCAGGATAAACTGTGCTGGATGATGAGGCAGAAGACCTGAGCATACCTGGCCACACCTGGCTATGTGTGGAAACTTGGCAACTCATTCCACAGTATCTGTCTGAGCCTCAGGTTTTTCAGCTGTAAAATGAAGAAAATGGTCTTTGTCTCCACGGAGTTAAGAGATCAAGTGAGATGCATTTTGTAACTTCCAATGTGCTTCACAGCTATAATAACATCAGTTCGTTCCTGCTTTCGGGAGGTTTCTGAGGTAGGTATAGCAATAACTGCATTTTTTCCTGGATAAGTTAAACATTTTCCAATTCCAAGATAACACATTTCAACAACAATGAAGATAAAAATGCTCCTTTTCACTGAGCTTGCACTAGCCACTTGCTTATGAAACTCTGCTGCCCAACAATTTTTAGACATCTCTTTGCTTATCTTAATATGATGAAGTCAAGGTTCTGATAGAGAAAAGGAATATATTTTAACAGAAGAAAGAGTAAATTTCATATTATAAATGTTTATTAACAATGTTTATTAGTAACTATATCTATAAATTAAGACATATTCAAAAATTCTGAAAAGATCTCTCCTATAATTTGTAAAACATTCTATTCTGTAAAATATTAAAATTCTTTTTTTACAAAAGTTAATGATTATGGCCAAGAACTGTTAGTTGTGATAGTATATAATCATTTTTTCTTTATTGTGTCATTTAGCAAGATTATTTAAATCTTTCTTTTTTTTTTTTTTTTTTTTTTTTTTTCAGACGGAGTCTTGCACTGTCACCGGGGCTGGAGTGTAATGGCGTGATCTTGGGTCACTGCAACCTCCACATCCCGGGTTCAAGTGATTTTCCTGCCTCAGCCTCCTGAGTAGCTGGGAATACAGGCATCTGCCACCACATCCAGCTAATTTTTTGCATTTTTAGTAGAGACAGGGTTTCACTATGTTGGCCAGGCTGGTCTCAAACTCCTGACCTCGTGATCCGCCTGCCTTGGCCTCCCAAAGTGCTGGATTACAGGTGTGAGCCACCACACCTGACTGGTTATTTAAATCTTAAGATAAAGTCATAAAAATATATTATATTAAAAAGTTCTAAAGTTTGTCCAGAAACAGAATTTAAGGCTGAAAACATTGTTAAAATAAATTTAAATGGCTCTGTGTGCCTCAGTGGAAACAAGCACCATGAAATTATGAAATATATTACTAAAGGCCGGGCGCGGTGGCTCACGCTTGTAATCCCAGCACTTTGGGAGGCCGAGGCGGGTGGATCACGAGGTAAGGAGATCGAGACCACGGTGAAACCCCGTCTTTACTAAAAATACAAAAAAATTAGCCGGGTGTGGTGGCGGGCGCCTGTAGTCCAAGCTGCTAGGAGAGGCTGAGGCGGGAGAATGGCGTGAACCCGGGAGGCGGAGCTTGCAGTGAGCCGAGATTGCGCCACTGCACTCCAGCCTGGGCGACAGAGCGAGACTCCGTCTCAAAAAAAAAATTACTAAAATGTTTTAAAAGGAATGGCATAGCTTTGGATTCTTTTCATCACCCATTCCCAGTTGTAAATTATTTGCAAGTTCATCAAATTTAAAAATAAAACTGTGAATATTTATGAAGCAAATAATTTCAATTCCCTTTGTTGAACAGAAATCTCTTTTGTCCCACCTCTGCTTGTTGATTAATCATTATTTTATTTTTGTGATAAAATTAAAATATGCTTTGTTGTATACTATGTCCAACTAAAAGGATAAACTGAAAAATTAATATTTTTTAGCCCTTTTAAATTTCAATTACTATATTGAAAACTTTTATTACTATGAATAAAAAACAATTCAAATTGCCTGTGAAATAATCCTTTCTTATTTCTCCATGTGCCGTAGTTGGATTTTGACAATAGATTGAAGAGTCTTTAGATACGTGAAAAACAGGATTTTAAGTTTTTTTCATTTTAAGCCACTGTCATTTTGCATTTCTTTGGAAAAATAATTTTTTGCTTTCATTACTTTTGAGAATGTACTATGCCATCAGATAGATAAAAAAAGCCTCTTCTAGTAACCAATAGCCAAGCCTTTTAGAGAACTGAAAATGTCTAAGGCAAAGAGGGTATAATTAGTTAAATTGGAGAATTAAAAATAGAGAAAAATTCAAGAAAAATTTAATTTACATTAAAGTAAAAAAGCAATAAGCAATATTTTACAAGGGAAGAAACATGACAAAAAGGAAAGTATAGTACTTTTTGTTATTAATGAAAGAACTATAGCTTTTACTGTCTCTTCCTGTTAGCTAACTGAAAGATTCAGTGATTGCGGTTTCTCAATCAATCTGACTACAATTTGCTGATGGTATTTTGAAAGAAACTTTGGAAGAAGCATATACAATTAAAGTTTTTAGTCTTCACCCGTACTTTACTTATAACACTAGAAATTAAAAATAAATGTAATTTTCCTCTCAACTTCTGTTCTGTACCTAACCATGTACTTTCTAGAGATATTAATCAGGCATTGAGCATTAAAAATTGATTCCACAGCCTGATCAACATGGTGAAACCCCATCTCTAATAAAAATACAAAAATTAGCTGGGCATAGTGGTGCATGCCTATAATCCCAGCTACTCAGGAGGCTGAGGCAGGAGAATCACTTGAACCCAGGAGGCAGAAGTTGCAGTGAGCCGAGATCATGCCACTGCACTCCAGCCTGGGTGACAGAGCAAGAGTCCATCTCAAAAATATAGATAGACAGATAGATTCCAAAGTGTGGGTTTGCATCAGACCTGCCTGACTGCTGCAGCACACAGCCAAGCCTAAAACAATGGAGCCACGGGCCTTCCCTTGGTCTATTCTATTCAAATACACAATTACACAATTCAGGACTATTGGTTCAATAAAGAAATTTCTAGGAAATTGAATATTTTGTCAAAAACCCAGGTTATCTTCTGAAGGGAGGGATGCTTGGGAAGGAATGACTTGGCTACGAACTAGTCATTGACCTTAAAGAAGGCATTTTTCTCCTCTGGGTTTAGACTTCTGTGAATATTTTTCCACTTCTTACAGCAATGCCAAGGAAAGGCAATGAGAGAACACATGGAAAGTACAGTGGTGGAAGTTTTCAGGGCACTGCTACATGGCTAAAGAACAGCTTATGTCTGGACACCTTTTGATTCCACTCAAACGCAAGTGTCCTTACAGTATCTCCAACTCTGTAACTGCAAGTGGGTGACACACCTTATTCCTCACCAAATACAAAATAATGTGCAAAATTGGGAATCTTCTTTTGCCCATGCTCCCTTTCTTTAGGCTGCTCCTCAGATTTAAGAATTAAGCAAGGTCTAAACAGTAATTTAATTCTTGGAGTCAATAGGGGCAAATGCTGAGGATTTTCTACTGATGTGTCCTACAGAAAATGAATTTTTACAGAAGATAAAGGGCTTCTCAACTGAGTCAGAGTTAGGGGCCCCATCCTATGTGATCCTGTACTTACCTTTAAGATATCAGTGATCGGAATGGAAATATTACAATCATCCCTTTGTAGAGCTCCTGCATCATGAGAGCCCTGAAAGTAGGGTATAAACCACTGTGAAACAGGGATTGCAAATAATTTGATCACTGCAGCCTGGCTCGTGGCTTTCCTAGTGAGGTGAAGGTGTTGTGTACTTGCCTTGTGCTCCCTATGTAAACCTCCACTCTCCCCCATATATTCCTCCATTCCTTTCCATATATCTCTCTATTACTCCAAAGCCTCAATGAGAATGTACTAGTTGCTGTCAAAAGGTTGATGACTTTTCACTTTAAACCCATAGATTTGAGGAAGGTGAGTATCTCTTTTTCCAGTAATTATAACCTTCTAAAAATATTAATGCAGTTGGAATTATGTACTAAGTATTAAATTGCATACATTTCTACATAAGAATTTTGTTCAGGAGTTTCAGTTTGACTAAATATGTTCTGTGGAATATGCGGTATCAGGGAAAAAATAATCTTTTATTAAAAATATATATTGACCTTTATTGTCAACCCTTTAAAACATTTTTAGAGTATTTTTGCTTGCCTGGCCCTTTCGTAATTGTCCTTTACCTTAAAAAGTCAAAAAAGAAAGATTGCAATCTTGGGAACATATAAAGGATGGATTCAGTTTGCACAATTAGGAAGCATATTGCAGCTTTCCCATCAGAATATATCAAAACTCTCATTTTCCTGTCATTTTTGCCAAGCAAGTGCATAGTTACTATGCCTACCTATTGTCACCAAACTAAGGCTTATTCTGTTGTCTACATCATCAAGGAGAATTAAACTGCTACTGTTGATGAAGCATGCCATTCCTAGCTCTTTTATGCTGCATGCTCACAGTGGCATATTTGTCTAGGGTAACACAGTTCTGTTTGCCAAAATGCCCTCTAGCAATGATTATGTTAGGTTAGGGGAGATGAATAGAAAGACTAAGAGCAGTCAATAATTTAATGAACTCTTGAGAATATTCACCTAAAAGAAATCAACCCCAAAAGTCAATATAATGAATATAGCACATTCACACCTATGATAAAATAAAAAATAAATATGAAAGTCTCGTGACAACCTATGTACCCGTATTAAGATAACTTGGAGTTCTTGCAAGTTGCTGGCAAGTTAAAAAATATTAAGTCCATACTGCAGCATTTCTCTAGTGAAGAAGAGATAAATGCCAGATATTAGGAAACATTTCTTTTTTATGTAACCATTGTATTAAACAATGAAGGGCAACTCAAAGTGGTTTGAACTTGGAGATAAGCCCTGGAAAGACAGGTTAGCTGTCAAACTGTCTGCATTTTTCAAGAAAACAAAACAAAAGATGAGTTAAAACTCACCAGTGGAAAAGGGTGATGGGAAAGGGACTTAGTTGAGAAAAGCAACTGAGATTGGATGGAAAAAGACGTGAAAGTATAGAAGGAATGCAGAAAGCCACCTCTTCTGCATTTTCCCCCCGTAAGGGTAGCCATTTCCGTAGTACCTTATCTACATTCCATTCAACAACATCAAAACCTCCCATCAACATGCCTGTCTAGTTTAGAGTCTTTGTTACCCACTTTTCCTCCTTGAGACACTGAACCTTGCAAAGGAGGTGCCAGGCCATATTTCCTTTCCGACAAACAAAATCTAACTTATTAAACTTTTCTGTGCTTACATCCTTAATCCATTAAGTGTTTTTTAATTTTAAAAAATTTCTGTGCAAAATGTCTCTGAGCTTAATAATTTCTCTCATCTTACAGATTTTACGATGAGAGCAACTTTAACCTTTGACCTGATTTGCTAATGAAAAAGTGCTAATAAGAATAAAACAGTTTTGGCAGAGTATGGTGGCTTATGCCTGTCATCTCAACACTTTGGGAGGCTGAGGCAGGTGGATCACCTGAGGTCAGGAGTTCGAGACCAGCCTGGCCGACATGGTGAAACCTCATCTCTACTAAAAATATGAAAATTAGCCAGGCGTGGTGGTGGGTGCCTGTAACCCCAGCTACTCAGGAGGCTGAGGCAGGAGAATTGCTTGAACCCAGGAGATGGAGATTGCAGTGAGCTGACACAGTGCCACTGCACTCCAGCCTGGGCAACACAGTGAGACTCCATCTCAAAAATAAATAAATAAATAAAATAAAACAGTTTTTTTAAAAAACTTTGTCTTCTGTATATGTTAAGGTATATACATTTCAAATTAATGGATTTTAGAAAATAACCTGTTTCCTTTGATGTCTAATTCACAGAAGATGCCATTTTCCTCTATATGTCTTATGCACATGAGAGGTTTTCTCTTCAGGATTTATCAGTGCACAACCAGCTTTCTTGGGGCTAATTCACCCACCTCTGTATATAAAGTGTCCAAAAATAATAACAGGAATTATTACATTTATGGTTGATCAAATGCCTACATATTGCAAATATTGTGCTCTTTAAGCACTTCCACCTGATTGACATTTTCCTACTCTCCTTCCCATATCAGTCAATTATAACTATACTTACTTTCCATTAATACATCTCTTACAAGTTTTGGCTTTTTATTCTCAAAAATTAGACTTCTTTCTCTTCCTATTTATTACGCTCTGTCTTGTAAATGAATGGCAAGGATAGTCTATGCCAGAGGAAGATGTCACTGATGTTTGATGGTTTATGTTTTCCCACGCACAGCTCTTACAGCCCTTCTCTTTAACTCTCTGGCAAGTGTTTTCTGATTAACAGAAATAATTGTATCTGGCAGCTGTCAGGCCATTATTGTTTGTACTAGGTTGAAGCCCTTCAGCTGGTGCCACCCTTCTTTCAGAGAAAATGGAAGGGGAGTGGGTGCATTTCACTGAGTCTGTGGGGGATACTGTGCCTCAAATTCCAGAAAGAAAACTCCTAGGGAAGGGAAGCTTACAAATTGCTACAAACATAACACTTTCTTCTAAAAGAAGAGACTGAGAGCACATATTTCTGTTTCTCCTTTCAAGATTTTCATTCTCCCTGTTGTCCCAGCAATGTAGCTTACGGTTATATGTAAATTTGTTACTAATTCCAGGAGGCAGCATGACAGGTAGAATACATGATTTATAGGACACACACTTAAGTTTAAATCCTCGGTCGATCTCTACCAGTTTTCTGACATTGACAATTTATTAATTTCTGTAAGCCCCTGACTTCTTTTCTACAAAATGAGGGTTCTAACACCAACCTTACAAGGTAGATACGAAAATATAATGAAATGATATAAGTGAAGTAAATAATATATTTTCAGGCCCCCCAAAATGCTCAAAACGTGTCCCTATTCCCACTTAATCATTTTATACATGATGTCTACATTCGTATGGTTTGTTATCACTCAATACAAGAATATCACAGAATATCTTTAATACTTCACTGGGCTAAGCTAGATTGACTTCGTTGATAATTGCTTGGAAATCCTTTCATATGTGTACAGATTTTAGAGTTTGCCACTGATACATTGTTAACATTAGATCATAACTTTAAACTACCTAAAGGTAAAATTTGTGGAAATAAAGGTAAACTTAAAGCAGGGCAGTACCAGAAGCTATTTGTGTCCCAAATATTTGATGGCAGCCCTCACCCATGCTGAGTAGATGAAGGCCTAATTTATCCATGCTTAGGGATAGCTCTGGCAACCAACATCAAAGAAAAGGACAGATACTATTTAACAAAACTTTCTCCTGAATGCTTCATTTTCTGCTTCAGAACAGGGACTATCTTTAAGGCCTGGCCAGCAGGTATGTGGGCAAGTGCTTCCTTAGGCTTATGAGATGGTATGAGAATCTGCATCTTCTCAGCCTAGTTGAGTATCTAAGGTTTCTCTTAAAACAACTTGAAAAAAATTTGCTATTCTATCCCTAAGATACAGGAATTGGTGGCAAGCTGAGTGATTTAGATTCTAATGTGGAAAATTCAAGATTCAGTGTTCAATAGGAGTATTTGTTTAAAAACCAATTGTTGCTCTGTGGAATTGCTGAGTTTCCCCATGTGTCTCTGGGATAGGAAGTACACGTCCTAATATGCATTAATACTTCCCCTAATCTTCTCCCTTCCTCCCTACCCCTCTTCACTCCTTTTCCTTCCCTACTCTTCCTGAAAACAAGAAAAAAATCACTCACTGGATGTCTGTAACTAAGCAGTAGTTAATACTCTAACCTTCAGCAAAATTGCCAGAGTCTTACTTCTCGCCACTTATATTTTTGTGTTTTCATTTGATCTGATATAGAAGGGGCATCAGTGAGATAAGAGTCTGCTTGGCCCAACAGAGAAATGTTCTGATCCCTGCTCTCCAGGGAGATTCTCAGAAAGACAGCAAGATCCCAGGAAGAGAATAGCAGCTTTAATGAATTTAGACAAACAAGGCCATGGAAATCTTAACAGATTCCAGTATGCAGTAAAGAGACTCTAGATTGACCCCATGATTCCTGCCTCCTGCTATTCATACTTTCTGTGGCCCTCCTCTTGAGTATGGACAGGAACTTCATCTTGCTTCTAACCAACTGAATGTAGCAAAAATGATGGGATGTCACTTTCATGGTAACCTAAGATTTGAAACACATTTTGATAGGAGATTATTTTCCTTGTTGGCTTTGAGGAAACAAGAGGCCATGTTGGGAAGGCCCACATGGTAAGAAGCTGAGGGTGGCCTCTAAATGACAGTCAGCAAGACTATCCAATATCCTACAAGGAAATGAACGCTGTCAACAACTGCATGAGCTTGGAAGTGGCTCCTTAACCAGATGAGTCTCAGGTGAGGCTGAATCCCTGGCCAACACCTTGATTGCAGCCTCGTGAGATTCTGAGGGCCCAATCGAGCTGTATAAGACTTCTTTCTGATCCACAGAAAATGCCAAATAATAAACATGTGTTGTCTTAAGCCACTAAGTTTGTGTCAACATTGTCATGCAGCAATAGAGCACTAACATATAGAGCACACATGGAAGGACAGACGCAAATCTGAGAGGGGCAGGGGATAGAAAGGACACAATAATCAGTTATAGCTGATTATTGAGAAATAGCTAGGACCAAAGATACAATTGCAAGTTGTGAGCCCTGGAAAGCAGGCTCTGAAATAGAGTTTAGCATGCAGAAGGTTTATTAAGAAATGCCTTTGGGATCAACACCTGTGGAAGGGAGGTGAGGAACAGAATTGTGATGCAGGTCCAACCAAGGCCTCATCCAACCCCATAGATGATGGAACTAGAAAGGTGTTTCAAAATGTTATGCATTTGAACGAAACGGCTGAGACTTTATATTGCCATAGTGAACTATCACTGAATATGTATAGCCCCAAGAAGGTCATAACCTTTGATAATGTGACATCAACTAAAGACCATCTCCAGATAGAAATCTCAGCAGCTGAAGCAACATGCGCTTCTTTGAAGAGAAATCCGGGCCTTGCATCACCATATCCATTACAGATGTATACTTCAATCAATGCATTGAGGACTGAGCACAAGTTGCTCCACTATCTTACTGTGCTATACAGCCTCCCTCTAAACCTAATACTCTTTTGAGTGTGGGGTGATCTCAAATTGATAACTAACTTTCTGCCCTCAAGTTGGAATGGGAAAAAAAGAGAAACAAAATAAAAATTAAGTTGATTTATAACAAAACAATTATACTCTTTGCATACCATAGCCCATGGTCTGAGATTTCATACTTGCTACAGTAGCTATTTTAATTAGGAGCCCAAAGGAGGTATCAATTTCATATGGAGAAACTGACAAAGATTTCTTATATGACAAAGGAGCAAATGGCACTGTCAGAAAAAAAGATTGAAGAAAATCTAATGAAGAAATTATTAAAGACAATCTGGCAGGGTTATGGGGACAAATGAGTGATGGTATAACATCCAGAGGCCCACAAAAACACAATGTTCTTATCTTCCTTATGATGAAAAGGTCAAGGTGAGAGAGACATAGCTGTACCTCAAAGAGAGATTATTATAGTAGGAGAATGCTGGCTTCGGATAGACACTGAAAAAAAAGAAAAGCCCTCTGTCTTTCCACTCCCACCCTCAGACCCTGTGACAATACCTCCCATCAGTCAAATTTTACCACCAAGCTAGAAGGCAAGAAGGCCAAGTGATACATTCCAAAGTAACCAGCCTCCCAGCCATCGAGCAGGTGTGGAGGGTGGATCTGGAGGAGTAAACTGGAGTATGGCCAGCTTTGGACAGGAATTGAAGGAAAGCATTTTAAGCTAAGGAAACAGGATGAATAAAGGCAGAGAAATAGGAAATTCTAGAATGTCTCTAAGTAATGATCAGTATCAGGGGTCTGATGTGGGGTCTGATGTGGCTGGATTATGAGTACCTCAGGGTAATAATCTGAAATAAAGCAGAATTGGCTCAGAAATGAAGGAGGTGAGGGGGAGCAATAGGACCCAGGTCCAGAGGCTCAATCAAGCTCAAGGTTCAGATCAAGAAATCCAGCAAATCCTAGCAAAATAGGACATGGGTTACAATCCAACAGTCCCATCCCCTATTTTCACTTCAGAGAGTCAGGATTGGAGATTTGACTGGATCGGTGACTGTCTGTGTAATAATGAGTCATGTTATAACAGTTTGTATTGACTTGCAATTGGCCAGCCCGATCAAGTTCTGCATAGTCACTTAATTTTTTCATCAGAGAACAGCCTACTGAACTCTTATTCATCTTGATCACTCTGATCACCCTTCAATGTTGAGAGACTGAAGAGGCGCTGTTAAATGAGGTATTCCAGACACATTCACATCATTGCCGTGTGGGAAGAGCCCTCTGTGGGGTGTGAAATCACACAGGTATGTGTTGCAGCTAATTAATTTGATGACAATCAATCCCTCAAGTCTTTTTCAACTTTATAACTCTCCTGGTTTTTCATACCCATCATGTCAATGTATTTTCCCAGTCTGTTAGTTCACCCTTTTACTAGCAATCTAACATTAATTTGCAAACAGATTGTTTAACCTTTCTCCATTCTTTCTGGTTGTTTTTCCTTCTTTGATATTTGTAATATTGAGAGGTGACAGCCTGCTGGCAGTCCTCACAGCCCGCGCTTGCTCTCGGCGCCTCCTCTGCCTGGGCTCCCACTTTGGCGGCACTTGAGGAGTCCCTTCAGCCCCCCGCTGCACTGTGGGAGCCCCTTTCTGGACTGGCCAACGCGGGAGCCAGCTCCCTCAGCTTGCAGGGAGATGTGGACGGAGAGGCGTGAGTGGGAACTGGCACTGTGCGCGGTGCTTTTGGGCCAGCTGGAGTTCCGGGTGGGCGTGGGCTTGGCAGGCCCTGCACTCGGAGCAGCCGGCCAGCCTTGCCGGCCCCGAACAATGAGGGACTTAGCACTGGGGCCAGCGGCTGCGCAGGGTGTACTGGGTCCCCCAGCAGTGCCAGCCCACCGGCGCTGGGCTCGATTTCTCACTGGACCTTAGCTGCCTTCCCATGGGGCAGGGCTCGGGACCTGCAGCCCACCATGCCTGAGCCTCCCACCCCGTCCGTGGGCTCCTGTGTGGCCCGAGCCTCCCCGATGAGCGCCACCCCCTGCTCCATGGTGCCAAGTCCCATCGACCACCCAAGGGCTGAGGAGTGCGAGCGCACGGCGGGGGACTGGCAGGCAGCTCCACCTGCAGCCCTGGTGCGGGATCCACTGGGTGAAGCCAGCTGGGCTCGTGAGTCTGGTGGAGATGTGGAGAACCTTTATGTCTAGCTCAAGGATTGTAAATACACCAATCAGCACCCTGTGTCTAGCTCAGGGTCTGTGAATGCATCAATCGACACTCTGTATCTAGCTACTCTGGTGGGGCCTTGGAGAACCTTTATGTCTAGCTCAAGGATTGTAAATACACCAATCGGCACTCTGTATCTAGCTCAGGGTTTGTAAACACACCAATCAGCACCCTGTGTCTAGCTCCAGGTTTGTGGATGCACCAATCGACACTCTGTATCTAGCTGCTCTGGTGGGGCCTTGGAGAACCTGTGTGTCCATACTCTGTATCTAACTGATCTGATGGGGACATGGAGAACCTTTATGTCTAGCTCAGGGATTGTAAACGCACCAATCAGCGCCCTGTCAAAATAGACCACTCGGCTCTACCAATCAGCAGGACGTGGGTGGGGCCAGATAAGAGAATAAAAGCAGGCTGCCCGAGCCAGCAGTGGCAACCCACTCGGGTCCGCTTCCACGCTGTGGAAGCTTTGTTCTTTTGCTCTTTGCAATAAATCTTGCTACTTCTCATTCTTGGGGTCCACACTGCTTTTATGAGCTGTAACACTCACCATGAAGGTCTGCAGCTTCACTCCTGAAGCCAGCAAGACCACAAGCCCATGAGGAGGAACGAACAACTCCAGACGCACCGCCTTAAGAGCTGTAACACTCACTGCAAAGGTCTGCAGCTTCACTCCTGAGCCAGCGAGACCACGAACCCACCAGAAGGAAGAAACTCTGAACACATCTGAACATCAGAAGGAACAAACTCTGGACATGCCGCCTTTAAGAACTGTAACACTCACCGCGAGGGTCGGCGGCTTCATTCTTGAAGTCAGTGAGACCAAGAACCCACCAATTCCGGACACAATATCTCCTGGGCCAACATTACCTCAAAATTTTATTGACAAACAACTTGCTCCATCTTCTAGAAGAATTTACCTGTGCACAGAAAATCACATTTTAAAATTCTGTATTTTTCTTCATAACATATTTCATTTTATACTTTTTTCTTTTCTCATGAAATATCTATATTGGACAACTGTTTGTTGCCAAGCATTCTACTAAATATATAATGCTACATGCATTTCATGTATTAACTTGCTTCTTACAAGAACTTCATGAACAAAGTATTTTATTCCTCTTTTTTATACAACCTTGTGGTTCAGAGTAATCATGTAATGTGTTCAGCATCACATAAACAGAATATTCCAGAGGGAGGATTTAAACTCAGGCTTCCCTGACTCCAAGAAACAGTGTCTTCCCTTATGCTATGCTCCAGAAAACTCCATCATTCTTTGCCCTCCTCAGTTGGTAAATAATCTTCTGAGAATGGTCATTAACATCTTAGTGTAAATGAATTATTATGTCTTCCAAGGGAATTTATGCTTTATGAGAAGTGTTAATAATTCCAAGCAATGACTCTTAGAGTGGTTTTCAGGCATTGTTATTGACTGCAGCAGTTACTTTTGAATAAAGAAGTGTTTGGGGGTATTCAAAATTTTATAGGCAGACGGGATCTTCCCCCTATAACTAATTTAATGTTTCCATCTGTAAGAATTGCCTGACACTGAACATTTTGTTCACATACAGCATGGTAACATTTTTTCCTTTCTGAACAGGATACCACTTAGCCTTCAACTTTTCATCACGGTATTGATTAAATGATGAAGTCTGAGTGCTGCGAGCTATCACTACCACCAGCAGCCATGGTTCCATCTCCTTACACACACAGTGATGCAGATGACTTGAGAGGTTCTATATTACAGGAACACTAGCTTGTCTTTCTGGAACAATAAGAGGTTCAAGACTAAAACTATGATTGTTAATAACTTTGATCCAGAAGGAGATGCCATTCTCTCTAGAGATTTCTTTTTGTATCAGCACTCTAACCAGAAACATTTCTAAAACGGAAAATGGTGCCTTAGAGAACTCTAGATAATCCTGTCCATTTGAGGGTAGCTTTAAAGGCAACATATTTACTGGGACTCTGGACATTTTTTACTTTTTATTTTGATCCTTTAGGACTTCAATGATGCACCACGGAAAAGAAATGGCCCCTCCATAGTGGATTTAGGTAAGAGTAGCTATCTACAATCAATCCACGAGAACAGCAGCCTGTTCCATCCTGATAATTAATCCCAATACAAAGAATGGTAGAATGCTAAATAGTACATAGCAGGTTCTCAATAAATAAAAGTTGAATTAGTGAATAAATGAATTCTTAACATTTCTTGACTATAAAAGATGCAAATATCAAATAAAACGTCTGCTAAGGAGATCATAGTTTAAAAACAGAATAAATAAATGAGTTGAAATACAAGGTTCATTGCACACATAAAACATTCTCAGAGACTCCAGATTCTAAATACAACATGCATATTATGAAGCAGACAAGGCCAGTCTCTATCCATTAACTGACAACTTTGATATGAAATTATAGCCTTCATTTCCTAAGGAACAAAAAAACAGACAAGAGGAAAGTGAAAATCTCTGTCCTGTAATTTTTGCTATTTTTTACATAAACTTTTATTGGAATGTAACACAAAAATATAGCAAGGCAAAACTTGTCATTGTATAGGTCCATGAATTTTCACAAAAAGACCAAGCCCATATAACTATCATCTAGGCTAAAAAATTAGAATATTACAATATTATGCTCCAGAAAACACACCCTATTCATTCCTGCATCAGTATACACTCCTTATTATTATTATTATTATTATTATTATACTTTAAGTTCTAGGGTACATGTGCACAACATGCAGGTTTGTTACATATGTATACATGTGCCGTGTTGGTTTGCTGCACCCATTAACTTGTCATTTACATTAGGCATTTCTCCTAATGCTATCCCTCCCCCAGCCCCCGACCCCATGACAGGCCCTGGTGTGTGATGTTCCCCACCCTGTGTCCAAGTGTTTTCATTGTTCAGTTCCCACCTATGAGTGAGAACATGCGGTGTTTGGTTTTTTTGTCCTTGCCATAGTTTGCTGAGAATGATGGTTTCCAGCTTCATCCATGTCCCTATAAAAAACATGAACTCATCCTTTTCCATGGCTGCATAGCATTCCATGGTGTACATGTGCCACATTTTCTTAATCCAGTCTATCATTGATGGACATTTGGGTTGGTTCCAAGTCTTAGGATCTAGAACTAGAAATACCATTTGACCCAGCGATCCCATTGCTGGGTATATACCCAAAGGATTATAAATTATGCTACTATAAAGACACATGCACACCTATGTTGATTGTGGCACTATTCACAATACATTCCTTCTTTTTAAAGGTCATTATTATTCTTACTGCTAACACCATGGATTACTTTTGTCTCTTTTCGATGTTTATGTAAAGGACTTCTTATTACAGACCATTTTTCTGGCATCTTTTTTTTCAATACTTTGAAATATTCCTTCATGTTGTTGTGTTTGGCAACAGTTTGTTGCCTTTATTCTTTTCATTCTATACTATTTCAATATTCAATATTCTGCAATTTAGTTTTATTCTGCAGTAGACAAAGAATTTATTTGTTTGCACTATTTTGGTTAATGCTGTTATGAACATTTTATACATGTATTTTGTATAAAATGTGTGAAATGTATGCATGTGATTGTCCACGTACATGTGTGTAGTGTGCGGTTAATTAATAAAATTGCTAGGTAGCAAAAGCTCTATCTATCTATGTACTACCTTCCTCCTTACCTACCTATATTTTCAAATTTAGTAGATAATAATGGTTTTTCAAAGTGTCTGTAGCAGTGAACACTTAGCACAGTGGTATATCAGTCTTTTTAATTTTCCTCAATTTTAGACTGTATGTCTGCATTGGCCAAAATTGTGCTTCTAGTTTCCTGATAAGTAGTAATGTCAAACATCTGTATAGCCATTTGGGTATCTGCATGTGTGTGAAATGCCTATTCTACTCTCTCACCATTTTTTTCTGTTGAGTAAAATTTCTCTTTTCTATTGTAGGGTTATGTACAAAACATATATGTGTGTCAATTATGTTCCCATTTTGTGACATATTTATATTCTGTTAATGATATTGTGGTGAAAAATTTCTAATGTCACTGTAGTTCAATTTACCAATATTTGCAGGTAATGAAATATTACTGTTTTTATATTAAAAGTGTGTCTTATAAGAAGCACATATCTGCTCTTTTTCACCAAATCTAATAATCCTTATTTAAATGGAATGTTTAACCCGTTTATATTAATACTATCACTAATATAGGTATATAGATATAGGTATAGAACTTTCACCTTACTATTTGCCTTCTTTTTGCCCCATGCACTATGAGATTATTTTGTCTATTTATTTATTATTGCTTTTCTGGTTGTTAAAATAGTTTTATTAAACTGTTTATTTTTATTTTCATTAGGTCATGAGTTACACATTTTATTTAGTGCTTATCATAGTGATTACCACATATCTACATTTTATTAACCTCTAATGTAAAAAAGTACTATTGTCACTTTCTACACTATTCAATGGCCTTCATTCTATTAATTATCATCCCAAGCTATGTGGTCTTCTTGTCAAGTAATTTCTCTCATTATATTTTAAGCCTCAATAATTTATTATTTTTGTTATATACAGTTCAATTTTTTAGATTTACTTACATATTTACCATTTAGATTGTTTTTCATTCTCTCAAAAATCTCAAATCATCCACCTGAGACTGCTTTCCTTCTATCTGAAGAACATCATCTCTTATCTTCTTTAGTGCAGGTCTGCCATATACAAAATCTCTCTAGTTTTGTTAATCTAAAAAACAAAGTTTATTCTAACTTGCATTTTTAAGGATCATTTTTGATACGCAATTGTTTTCAGTTATTATCTTGTTATTCTTTCAAAATATCATTTTGATTTTCATTTGGCTTCCATCATTTCTGTTGAGTAGTCAGCTGTCAGTCTTCTTGTTGCTCTTTTGAACATAATGTGCCATTTTTCACTGACTGCTTTTGAGATATTCTATTTTTAGCAGTTTTACCATAATTATATCTGGAATTGTTGTTGCTGTTTTACAATCTTGCCTTTTTGAAATTGGTCGTTAATTATCTATTCAAATATCACTTCAGCCCTACTCTGTTTCACATTTTCATCTTACACTACATATTTTTACTATTTCAATATCATTTTTCCTTTTTTGTATCTATGCTATCCTTTTTTCTTAGACATGTTTTCAATATTTACATTTCTTGCACATCTTCTGGTCTTTAACTATAATTTAAGCAGTATCTAATAGAATGTTAATTTTGTTTGTTAGTTGTTTCCATTATTATAATATTCAACTTGCTATAGAATGAATGTTTATGTCCTCCCCAAAATTCAGTGTGAAAACCTAATCCTCAATGTGGTGATATTTGGATGTGGTCTTTACAAGAGATGATAAGGTCATGAGAGTGACACCCTCATGAATGAGATTAGTGTCCCTATAAAAGAGACCCCAGAAAGCTCCCTTGCCCCTTCCACAATATAAGGACACAGCAAGAGGACTGCAATCCATGAACCGGGAAGTGGGCCTCCACCAGACACTGAATCTGCCAGCATCTTGGTCTTGGACTTTCCATCCTCCAGAACCGTGAGAAACAAATTTTTTGTTATTTGTAAGCCACTCAGTCTGTGGTGTTCTGTTATAGCAGTCTGAATGGACTAAGACACAGTTCTTGATTTTATACTTGGTTGTTTATAGTTTCCTGTTCTGTGATAAAATTCCCAATCTTATTTTTAATTACTTGAGTAAATTAATCATGTAACATCTTCAAGTTGATATACAGTAACTCCATTATTTGTCTCTCTTATGAGTTCATTTATGTTGCCTTTTTTAAAAAAATGTCCAGTTTCGACGTAGCTTGGTCTTCAATTGTTTGCCTGATTATTTGTGAAAAAATCTTACATATTGTATATGAAAAATTATAGAGATAAGTTGAAGCTGTCTATAAAATTATCTTCTATAGGAATAACTTACTTTTATTTCTGATAAGCATCTAGGCTAAGGAAATCATCTCAATCTGGGATGAATAAAATTCAAAACTTGGTTTTGTTCCTTAAGAAGGATAATCTATTTCTGGATTACCCTTAATAGGTGCCACTCATTTGTGGCCCTAAATTTCAACTTTTATTCCATGATTCATGTAAATTTCTATAAAGCTCTACCTGGCTCTTCATGTCCTTTATAATCGATAGTCAATCAAGAAAAAACAAAGTTGTACAAAATGCTTGTTTACCTCTGTGGGCATCTCTCCTCTTCTAGACACGATCCAAACACATTCTTGGCACCATGGTACCTTTCTGATTTCCTTAAACAATTGTTTTTTACATTTAATTCAGGTTTCCTAGTTGTTCTCGGTAGAAAAAATTAATTCCAAAATTCCAAGTACACCACTGCTAGAACAGAGTTCCCTGTTTTCTGTTGTTTTAAATTAGTGAGAGGTTTACATTAAATCATCTCTTTTGGTTATAACATTGTGGATGTATAACTCATCTGTGAGTATGAACAGAGCAGCCAAATTATGGTTTGGCCAAAATGAAAAATTTTAACTTTTAAATTTTAGTTACCAGAGCTCAGGTTTATAGAGCACAGTATGGATCAAGGAACTGCTGTCAGAAAAGTTTCTAAGTAAAAAGATGCTGTTATAAAATATCGAAATAACACACAGCCTGAAAGTTATTCTTTGACCAATAACAAAGCAACTTATAAACTTCCTATATTTGCAGGTTTTCCTGGGCATTCATAGAAATTGTTGAGCAGCAAATACTTTCTAGGTGTTCACAGAGTATGCATGCACTAGAGGGAAGCCATGTCCTCAGTATGCTTGTGAATTTGTAAAACAGTAAACAGAAACAGAAATAACTAAAGCAAAAATAGTTAAATGGATTATATGTTTGCCAGGACAATTCATCTTTGAGCAGCTAACAAAAAGAGTGACATCTTCTGTACTACTATAAATAAATAATAACAGCAATAGTACACATTTATCAAGTGCTTCCTGAAAGCCAGGAACTCTAAGAGCAATGAAATGCTTGGTTTTTCTTTTTTGGTTGGTTGGTTGGTTGTTTTTGAGACACAGTCTTGCTCTGTCACCTAGGCTGGAGTGCAGTGGTGTGATCTCAGCTCACTGCAAGCTCTGCCTCCCAGGTTCACACCATTCTCCTGCCTCAGCCTCCCAAGTAGCTGGGACTACAGGCGCCCACCACCACGTCCAGCTATTTTTTGTATTTTTAGTAGAGACCGGGTTTCACCATGTTAGCCAGGATGGTCTTGATCTCCTCACCTCGTGATCCACCCGCCTCAGCCTCCCAAAGTGCCAGGATTACAGGCATGAGCCACCACGCCTGGCACACTTGTTATTTTTTAATTCTAAACATAAGGAATATGACACTTAAAGATACCAAGTGACTTGCCCCAAGTAATGCAGCTCATGAACTGCAGGTGCATGTGACCCTATAGCTGGACTCCTAACCATTATGCTACAGAGTCCATTTTAATGAAGCAACCAGACCACTATAAAATGTGTAGCAAATCATAATGCATTAGATGATGGAGACACCAAGTATAAGAGTAATGGGATTAAATCCAGATTCTCACTGTCTTAGTTCCCCTTGGGTAAGGGCCAGCTTACCACTAGATGGCTCTTATAGCGATATTCCCCATCTCCATATGTGTGTATGTGGGTTTACCATTGGTAAAGTGTTCATACTCCGTCTACATGTATAAATTCAGTCAGTTTTCAGATCATCATTTTGGGGTTAAATATCATGGTATCCAACTTAAATATCAAGGTATCCAACTTTTTGGAGACAGGTAATTTTTTCCTGGCCCCATCATTTATTGATGGGCAATCTCAGTTGCATTATTCAAACTTTTTCACCTAAAACTCAGTTTCCTCAGGTAAAAAATATGAAGATATTAATCTTACTCTCTCATGGATGTGATTAGATTAAGATAAAGCTTTCTAATATGCCTGGTACACTGTAGGTACCCAATTAATATTCCAAGTGTTGTTTTGACTTTGAAAAGCATGGTTAAATTAATATCCTCAGGTTTAAACTAAAAAAGACATCTGGACTTTACGAACCCCACTTCTTGTTCCCATTCTTAGGGTCAAGGACAGCACCCAAGCTGAGTACTCATGTGAGTGGTGGTGGGAGGGGCAAGATTTGACTGTACCTAAGAGAGCACAGCCATAGGGATGAGGGGCTAGGAAGAATCATCTAATCAGGGCTGGTGAGGGAAATCTGAGAAAATAATGTTAAGCACCAGGGCCAAAGACTACATAGGGAATGGAATTCTGAAATGACATAAAACAAAAACAATAAATCAGAATTTAAAGGATCAATATTAGAATGGACTGTCAATCAAGGAGCAACGGTAGTGATGGAGGCTGCTCAGAACTAAAAGCCTGATCAAAAAGATAATGTAAAATGTCCTGTTTATTTGGCTCCAGGGAAATGGAATGGGATTTCCATTTCCATTCCAAACAAGGGATCATGTAGGATGATATCAGCACCACCCTTTACTGAATGCTGTAGAAGAGTGTCTATTCTTTTACAAATACATATGCCATCAGCATTATTCTGCCTTTATTAATTCAATCTCATTTTCCTTGATGAGATAACAGCAACCCATAGCCTTTTCTGAATATCAGAAATCATCTGAATAGTTTTAAGTTTGGCATAAGTGATCTGAATTATCAATGTTAAATATTAAATAAATGTTATTTTTAGAATGAGTTAGATATTTAATTGAGATAAATGTTCTCTTCACATAGACTTAGTACATAGGTTGGCATGTTTTAGACATGTGCCAATGCCAGGATCAATTCTCTGTAACCTATACACCAGGGTTTCAGTAGGAAGTCGAGCTGTGTACTTCAGTAATTATGGTTCATTTTACCTGGCCATTTGGTTTTTTTAGAAGCATGCTTGGGCAGGAAAGCAAACCCAACTGTTATTGTCTTAATCCAATTAGGTTTATTTATAAGGCATGTGGTAAAGCTACTTATTAATAAAAGGAATCTAAAATAAGCAATATTTCCAACAACAACCACCCAAAAATAATCATATTAAACTGTTCAAACATTCTATGTGAGGGTAGGTTTTCAAGAATTCATTACTAAAAACAAGTTTTACCAGACAGACCTTTAAATTCACCTCTTTGTTTCACTTCTCTGCCTCTACTCACCAATGCCTTCATGTGCTCTATAGTCGCCTTTAAAAGCTTTAGCTAACATTGTACTTCAGCTATTCTTCTTTTTAATATTTTAACTTTTATTTTAGGTTTAAGGGTACATGTACTGGTTTGTTATATAGGTGTACAGATTGTACAATATATAGGTGTATATATTGGTGCACAGATTACTTCATCACCCAGGTACTAAGCATAGTACCTGATCATTTTGTTCTCCGAACCTCTCCCTCCTCCTCTCCTCCTCTCTCAAGTTGGTCCCAATGTCTATTGTTTCCCTCTATGTGTCCATGTGTTCGCATTATTTAGCTCCCACTGGTAAGTGAGAACATGCAGCATTGGTTTTCTGTTCCTGCATTAGTTTGCTAAGGATAATGACCTCCAGTTCTACCTGAGTTTCTGCAAAGGACATGATCTCATTCTTTTTTTATGGCTATGTAACATTCCATGGTTTACATGTACCACATTTTCTTTATCCAGTCTACTGTTGATGGGTATTTAGCTTGGCTCCATGTCTTTGCTATCGTGAATAGTGCTGTGATGAACGTATGTATGCATGTGTCTTTATGGTAGAACAATTTATATTCCTTTGGGTATATACCCAGTAGTGGGATTGCGGGATCGAAAGGTAGTTCTATTTTTAGTTCTTTGAGGAATTGCTACACTGCTTTCCACAACAGTTAACCTAATTTACACTCCCACTAGCAGTGTATAAGCGTTCCCTTTTTTCAGCAACCTCACCAGCATCTGTTATTTTTTTTTTTACTTTATCATAGTAGCCATTCCTGACTGGTATGAGATGTTATCTTATTGTGATTTTGATTTGCATTTCTCTAATGATGAGTTGTATTGAGCATTTTTTCATATGCTTGTGGGCTGTATGTATGTCTTCTTTGAAAACTGTCTGTTCATGTCCTTTGCTCATTTAATTGGATTGTTTGATTTTGCTTGTACATTTGTTTAAATTTCTTATAGATTCTGGATCTTTGTCAGATGTATAGATTCCAGATCTTTGCCAGATGTATAGTTTGCAAATATTTTCTTTAATTCTGTAGGTTGCCTGTTTACTTTGTTGAGAGTTTCTTTTGTTGTGCCAGAAGCTCTTTCCCTTAATTAGGTCCCATTTGTCAATTTTTGCTTTTGTTGCAATTGTTTTTGGTGTTTCTGTCATGAAATCTTTGCCAGTTTCTGTGTCCAAAATGGTATTTCCTAGGTTATCTTCCAAGGTTTTTATAGTTTTAGGTTTTACATTTATGTATTTAATCCATTATGAGTTGATTTTTGTATATTGTGTAAGGAAGGGGCACAGGTTCAGTCTTCTGCATATGGCTAACCAGTTATCCCGGCACCATTTATTGAATAGGGAGTCCTTTCCCCTTTGCTTATTTTTGTCAGCTTCATCAAATATCACATGGTTGTAGGTGTGTGGCTTTGTTTCTGGGTCCTCTATTCTGTTCCTCTGGTTTATGTGTCTGTTTTTGCGGCAGTACCAGGCTGTTTTAATTACTGTACCTTGTAGTACAGTTTGAAATCCAGCAATGTAATTCCTCCAGCTTTGTTCTTTCTGCTTAGGATTGCTTTCGATATTCAGGTTCTTTTTTGGTTCCATATGAATTTTAGAACAGATTTTTCTAGTTCCGTGAAAAATGTCATTGGTAGTTTGACAGGAACAGCATTGAGTCTATAAATTGCTTTGGCCAGTATGGCCATTTTTACGATATTGATTCTTCCTATCCATGAGCATGGAATGTTTTTCCATTTGTTTGTGTCATCTCTGATTTCTTTGAGCAGCATTTTGTAATTCTCATTGTAGAGATCTTCCACCTTCCTCATTAGCTGTATTCTTAGGTATTTTACTCTTTTTTGGCAATTGTGAGTGGGATGGTTTCTTGATTTGGCTCTCGGCTTGGGTGCTGTTAGTGTATAGCAATGCTACTGTTTTACACGTTGAATTTGTACCCTGAAACTTTGCCGAAGTTGCTTATTAGCTCAAGGAGCTTTTGGGCAGAGACGATGGGGTTTTCCAGATATAGAATTAAGTCATCTACAAATAGGGATAGTTTGACTTCCTCCCTTCCTACTAAGACGCCTTTTATTTCTTTCTCTTGCCTGATTGCTCCAGCCAGGACTTCTCCTTGTCTTGTTCTTATACCAGAATGTTCTCTGTCAACCTGGGGTGGAGAGACTGGGATATTCATGGTCTTCTGAAAGTTTTCTCTCAGTTCCTCTGAAAACACTGATTATCTGTATAAGCAATTGCTATGCTTATTTGGCTATTTGACTTCTTGTTCCAATTAAGATAATTTTGAAGCAGCTACACATACAGCTTTAGCCGGTAAATAATCATGATCTAGGCTAAGAGTACACAAATTTTGGCATACTTTTCATAATAAAATGGGTCACTTCTTTGTATGCCTTAGCTTTTCCAGAATCCGACAGGAAAAATAATGGTTGTCAGGTAAGAATTATTTCTTATGACCAACATATATGATAAAAACTGACATACATTAAATAGATGCAATGTAATATATCTTGTGTTCATTTTGTTCTCATTGCTGTAAACCCCCTATAGTAAATGCCTGAACATGTGATATGTGCAATTGCCATTATAATGTATTGGCAGCATATTACAGGTGACAGTTTTTAAAAATGATTTCTCTGCTTTTAGTTTGTGTTCAGTCAAAATAGTAAAGAGCGATTGCTTTTAGTTTGTGTTTGGTTAAAATAGTAAAAAGTGAATCCTTGATTTTTACTGCCATAGCTGCCATAGAGAGAACAAGTGAAATGTCATAGAAGATGTATACAATGTAGGCACAGCTGTATATCATCATTGTGTCATTTGGTTTTCATGTTTAAGCCATTTACATGCATTACTAGGAACACATTTTAAAATGATGGAGACATTTAAAATATGGTTCAAGATGCACATTTTGTGAACAAAACAAAACTTTTCTAATATAAAAAGGTTGATATGATTTTCTGTACTAAGAAATAATGTATGCTTTTATTTCCAGAGCAAACTATTTTGCACTTTAATTTTAACTTATATTTTGACTTACCCTAGTGTGAATGTCAAAGCCAGAGCTCTATTTCTAATTTGCCAGACTGTAGACCAGTATTTTGAGATGTTATGCATATTTAATGTGTTTTAGTTCATATAATTTATCATTAGGTATTAATAACAATAACCCCAGGAATGTGGTTCTTACAAGGTGCAGTGTCTAACACTATATAACAGGGAGGAGATGTGATGCTATTAATGAGTTCTTATCTGGTCCTTAGTCCTTTCAACATAACGCCAGTTTAGTAAGGTTTATTTCTGGCAATTTCATAGCTCTCTCCCTATATCTTGACTTGACTTTATGAAGTTGCTGTTCTGAGTGTCTTTCTAATTCTTTCTATCTCTAACTTCTAATTCTGCCATTAACTGAGTTATTGGGGCTCTATAATCCTCCCTGTCTTCATTACCATCATATTCTTGAGTCTGTACCCTCCCCAGTATGTGGTATTTCCTGAATGTCTTATGAGAGTTCTGATGTCAGGCATGTGCTCTTAGGGTCTTACTGCCTGGACTAACCTTGGGCTGAAGAAAGTGATTGAGATACTAGACACTTAAAATCTGTACTATAAAAAAATGAAACGATTTTGTAAGCTAAAGTGACCTGGTTATCACTGAGCAATGTTTTGTGCTCATTAGCTGGTGCAGGCTGGATGTCTACTGTAGTGTTAGATTGTGCCAATGTGGGCTGCCTCTGGGAGCAGAAAAAAGACAAATCACAAAGAGAATGACCCCAACAATTGATAAACAAAGGGGTTATTACCTATAAATTTACATCCAGAATTAATGTTCCAGATGAGAAGAACCAAAATTTAGAAATAAGGCAAACTTAGCAGGATGTATTTTAATAGGCTTCAAAACTGGTAGCCTAGAAGCCTAGAATAAGGAGCACAGCAAGTGGGAAAGTATTGGCCATTGAGGGGGTAAGCCAAGTGTGAAATGAGGCACGGGGTGAGGAAAGCCTGTTCAGCAAGAAATCTGCAAGTATGGGAGCTCCTCTGGGAAATTTCTGAAGGACATCAGCAGGCTGTATTTTTTCAAGAAGTAAGATAGTAGCAACTGTGCTTAAGCCTTTTCCTAGGCTTCAGTTCAGAAGACTTTTATTAACATTATTATTATTATACTTTAAGTTCTAGGGTACATGTGCACAACATGCAGGTTTGTTACATATGTGTACATGTGCCATGTTGGTTTGCTGAACCCATTAACTCGTCATTTACATTAGGTATTTCTCCGAATGCTATCCCTCCCCCATCCCCGCCCCCCCACGGCAGGCCCCAGTGTGTGATGTTCGCTGCCCTGTGTCCAAGTGTTCTCACTGTTCAATTCCCACCTATGAGTGAGAACATGTGGTGTTTGGTTTTCTGTCCTTACCATTGTTTGCTGAGAATGATGGTTTCCAGCTTCATCCATGTCCCTACAAAGGACATGAACTCATCCTTTTTAAGGCTGCATGGTATTCCATGGTGTATATGTGCCACATTTTCTTAATCCAGTCTATCATTGGTGGACATTTGGCTTGGTTCCAAGTCTTTGCTATTGTGAATAGTGATGCAATAAACATATGTGTGCATGTGTCTTTGTAGTAGCATGATTTATAATCCTTTGGGTATATACCCAGTAATGGGATGGCAGGGTCAAATGGTATTTCTAGTTCTAGGTCCTTGAGGTACCGCCACAGTGTCTTCCACAATGGTTGAACTAGTTTACAGTCCCACCAACAGTGTAAAAGTGTTCCTATTTCTCTACATCCTCTCCAGCACCTGTTGTTTCCTGACTTTTTAATGATTGCCATTCTAACTGGTGTGAGATGGTATCTCATTGTGGTTTGATTTGCATTTCTCTGATGATCAGTGATGATGAGCATTTTTTCATGTGTCTTTTGGCTGCATAAATGTCTTCTTTTGAGAACTGTCTGTTCATATCCTTTGCCCACTTTTGGTGGGGTTGTTTGATTTTTTCTTGTAAATTTGTTTAAGTTCTTTGTAGATTCTGGATATTAGCCCTTTGTCAGATGGGTAGATTGCAAAACTTTTCTCCCATTCTGTGGGTTGCCTGTTCACTCTGATGGTAGTTTCTTTTGCTGTGCAGAAGCTCTTTAGTTTAATTAGATCTCATTTGTCAATTTTGGCTTTTGTTGCCATTGCTTTTGGTGTTTTAGACATGAAGTCCTTGACCATGCCTATGTCCTGAATGGTATTGCCTAGGTTTTCTTCTAGGGTTTTTATGGTTTTAGGTCTAACATGTAAATCCTTAGTCCATCTTAAATTAATTTTTGTATAAGATGTAAGGAAGGGATCCAGTTTCAGCTTTCTACATATGGCCAGCCCGTTTTCCCAGCACCATTTATTAAATAGGGAATCCTTTCCCCATTTCTTGTTTTTGTCAGGTTTGTCAAAGATCAGATAGTTGTAGATATGCGGCATTATTTCTGAGGGCTCTGTTCTGTTCCATTGGTCTATATCTCTGTTTTGGTACCAGTACCATGCTGTTTTGGTTACTGTAGCCTTGTAGTATAGTTTGAAGTCAGGTAGCGTGATGCTTCCAGCTTTGTTCTTTTGGCTTAGGATTGGCTTGGCAATGCAGGCTGTTTTTTGGTTCCATATGAACTTTATAGTAGTTTTATCCAATACTGTGAAGTAAGTCATTGGTAGCTTGATGGGGATGGCATTGAATCTATAAATTACCTTGGGCAGTATGGCCATTTTCATGATATTGGTTCTTCCTATCCATGGGAGTGGAATGTTCTTCCATTCGTTTGTGTCCTCTTTTATTTCATTGAGTAGTGGTTTGTAGTTCTCCTTGAAGAGATCCTTCACATCCCTTGTAAGTTGGATTCCTAGGTATTTTATTCTCTTTGTAGCAATTGTGAATGGGAGTTCACTCATGATTTGGCTCTCTGTTTGTCTGTTATTGATGTATAAGAATGCTTGTGATTTTTGCACATTGATTTTGTATCCTAAGACTTTGCTGAAGCTGCTTATCAGCTTAAGGAGATTTTGGGCTGAGATGATGGGGTTTTCTAAATATACAATCATGTCATCCGCAAATGGAGACAATTTGACTTCCTCTCTTGCTATTTGAATATCCTTTCTTTCTTTCTCTTGCCTGATCGTCCTGGCCAGAACTTCCAACACTATGTTGAATAGGAGTGATCAGAGAGGGCATCCCTGTCTTGTGCTGGTTTTCAAAGGGAATGCTTCCAGGTTTTGCACATTCAGTATGATACTGGCTGTGGGTTTGTCATAGATAGCTCTTATTGTTTTGAGATACATTCCATCAATACCTAGTTTATTGAGAGTATTTAGCATGAAGCAGTGTTGAATTTTTTCAAAGGCCTTTTGTGCATCTATTGAGATAATCATGTGCTTTTTGTCTTTGGTTCTGTTTATATGCTGGATTACATTTATCGATTAGCATATGTTGAACCAGCCTTGCATCCCAGGGATGAAGCCAACTTGATCATGGTGGATAAGCTTTTTGATGTGCTGCTGGATTCAGTTTGCCAGTAATTCATTGAGGATTTTTGCATTGATGTTCATCAGGGATATTGGTCTAAAATTCTCTTTCTTTGTTGTGTCTCTGCCAGGCTTTGGTATTAGGATGATGCTGGCCTCATAAAATGAGTTAGGGAGGATTCCTTCTTTTTCTATTGCTTGGAATAATTTCAGAAGGAATGGTACCAGCTCCTCTTTGTACCTCTGGTAGAATTTGGCTATGAATCCGTCTGGTCCTGGACGTTTTTGGGTTGGTAGGCTATTAATTATTGCCTCAATTTCAGAGCCTGTTATTGGTCTATTCAGCGATTCAACTTCTTCCTGGTTTAGTCTTGGGAGGGTGTATGTGTCCAGGAATTTATCCATTTCTTCTAGATTTTCTAGTTTATTTGCATAGAGGTGTTTATGGTATTCTCTGATGGTAGTTTGTATTTTTGTGGGATCAGTGGTGATATCCTCTATCATTTTTTATTGTGTCTAATTGATTCTTCTCTCTTTTCTTCTTTATTTGTCTTGTCAGCAGTCTATCAATTTTGTTGATCTTTTCAAAAAACCATCTCCTGGATTCATTGAATTTTTTTTCTTTTTTCTTTTTTATTATACTTTAAGTTCTAGGGTATATGTGCACAACGTGCAGGTTTGTTATATATGTATACATGTGCCGTGTTGGTTTGCTGCACCTATTAACTCATCATTTAGGTTAGGTATATCTCCTAATGCTATCCCTCCCCCATCCCCCAGCCTCACGACAGGCCCCAGTGTGTAATTTTCCCCATCCTCTGTCCAAGTGTTTTCATTGTTCAATTCCCACCTATGAGTGAGAACATGCAGTGTTTGGTTTTCCATCCTTGAGATAGTTTGCTGAGAATGATGGTTTCCAGTTTCATCCATGTCCCTACAAAGGACACGAATTCATCCTTTTTTATGGCTGCGTAGTATTCCATGGTGTATATGTGCCACATTTTCTTAATCCAGTCTATCATTGATGGACATTTGGGTTGGTTCCAAGTCTTTGCTATTGTGAATAGTGCTGCAATAAACATGTGTGTGTATGTGTCTTTATAGCAGCATGATTTATAATCCTTTGGGTATATACCCAGTAATGGGATGGCTGGGTCAAATGGTATTTCTAGTTCTAGATCCTTGAGGAATCACCACAGTCTTTCACAATGGTTGAACTAGTTTACAGTCCCACCAACAGTGTAAAAGTCATTGATTTTTTGAAGGGCTTTTTTGTATCTCCTTTCTTTACCCAGGTACCTAATACCCTCCTCCTACCCTCCACCCTCTGATAGCCCCAGCATGTGTTGTTCTCTTCTATGTGTCCAGTTTTTCTCATCATTTAGCTCCCACTTATACGTGAGAACATGCAGTATTTGGTTTCTCGTCAGTTTGCTAAGGATAATGGCCTACAGCTCCATCCATATCCTGGCTAAGGACATGATCTCATTCTTTTTATGGCTGCATAGCATTCCACAGTATATATGTACCACATTTTCTTTATCCAGTGTATCATTGATGGGCATTTAGGTTGATTTCATGTCTTTGCTATTGTGAATAGTGCTGCAACAAACATCCAAGTGTATGTGTCTTTATAATGGAATGATTAATATTCCTTTGGGTACATACCTAGTAATGGGATTGCTGGGTCAAAGAAATATCTTTCTAAGATCTTAACAGTGCAAGATTAATGGGATGACTTTGGCTAGAGTACTGATCAAATGCAAGTTTTAAAAATGCATTTTTAAATAAAAGCATGCTTTATGCATTCGTATCAGCAAGAAGTGAAAATGGGCTTAGCAAATGTTATAGCCTTAAGAACTTTTAGAACAAAGTCTAGGGAGTCTAGACTTGAACAATTTTACTTAATTCACTACCCCTTCCATCTGTTTGCTGTATATATATAGGAACTCTAGACTTTGAACAGTCTAGACTGCGAGGAGTGTCATGCGAAGCTCAGTGAAATTGTGGGTTAGAAGAAATAGTATCGGCCAGGCATGGTGGCTCATGCCTGTAATCCCAGCACTTTGGAAGGCCGAGACGGGCGGATCATGAGGTCAGGAGTTTGAGACCAGCCTGGCCAACATGGTGAAACCCTGACTCTACTAAAAATACAAAAATTAGCCGGGTGTGGTGGTGCACGCCTGTAGTCCCAGCCACTTGGGAGGCTGAGGCAAAAGAATCACTTGAACCCAGGAGGCTGAGGTTGCAGTGAGTGGAGATCATGCCACTGACTCCAGCCTAGGTGACAGAGTGAAACTCTGTCTCAAAAAAAAAGAATAAATAGTATATTTGAAGGCCTAAAACAGCTGAGATCTTGCCTGGCTAGGTTTTACCCCTACTAATATATTTCCCGATTCCTTCATATGAAGGAGGTTTTATTTCCTCTGTCCAGGAGGTCTCGGTGTCAACGGGGATGACAGAACCTAAGTTTCAGCCATACTTGAAATGTAGTTGGGGAAAGTGGGGCCCTGATGACAGGCTTGCCTATGGGTGGAAGAGTCAGTTTTCAATAGCAGATATAATTTGAAGCCATGTCTGAGAAGGCAGCAGATGAACCAGCCCAGCAAACATGGCTAAGTAACTGACATAGACAATATGATGGAAGAACTAAGGAACCGGAGCCGAAAAATGACATGATTTCCTATGGGTTTTAGAAAAATCTCTCTGGCATACACGTGGAGGACAGAACAGTGAGTGGCCAACTGGAGACAGGGAAACTAATGAAGGACTTGTTGAAGAGATACTTAGGGCCAGACTGTGGCAGCAGCAATGGGATTCTCTGGATCAGGGGTTGGCAAACTATGGCTGAGAGGCCAAATCCAGCCCATTGCCTGGGTTTGAAAATAAAGTTTTATTGGCAAACATCCACACCCATTTATTTATGCACTGTCTCTGGCTGTTTTCATGCTGCAGTGGCAGAGCTGAGTAGTTAGGATAGAGTCCATATAGTCTGCAAAGCTCAAACTGTGTACTATCTGGCCCTTCACGGAAACAGTTTGCTGACCTTTTCTCTAGATGGATTCTCCCAAAATGTAGGTCATCTCCCCCTACTCAGGCCACACTAATTCTTCAGTAAAATATTCTCAACTCTCTGAACTGCCTTACCGGCCTGGTATTTTAGCAAGAGATCACTACAAAATTCTCATCTTAAAAGCACAGACTTCTGCATGAAACCATTTATGACACCGAAAATTAAAAAAGGATACGGACACAGAGCACCAAAAGAAACTAAAAGCAATGTAATGAAAAAGTGTTTAGTGTGCTTTTGCTGTTATTCAGAGCCAAAGGGCCAAAAACACAGTGTTATTACTTGTTCAGCACTTGCTTCTATCTGTCCTAAAAGTTATATATTTCATGTTGTTAAAGTAAGTCTCTTTTCAGCAAAACTGCCCCCCTCAGGCACTCAAACATGTGACTACACATGAACTATTTCCATTCTTTTCCCAGAGAAACAGAGCAGAGAAGGCAAGGCATAAAGTCATCTTCAGGCTAAAACACTTTCATTGAGATTTTCGGGTGATAGAATATAGTAGTCCCCCTGCTCCCATGAAGATAGAGGCTGCCTGAAGCAGCCATATTCTATTCTATTAAATATTCTATATTCTAAATATTGGGTATTATCTTTATATTACATATATATATATGTATGTATGTATTTTATTGATATTTAAAAGCATTTAGGCAGGGCAAATTGCCTCTAGTTTGCTGTAGACTTCACCTGGACTTTTAGAAACTCAATGTATCTTGGATCTGTTTGACAACCCCATACCAAGTAAGTGTAAATGCTATTCTTGAGTCTCTCTATTTCTCTCTCTTTATTTCTCTCTCTCTCTCTCTCTCTCTGTAGTTATTGATAGGTACATAGCAAGCATCTCTGTGCTACAAACTGTGAAAATGAACAAATATGTTAGACCTGTCCCTTACCCTTGAGGAACTTATAACTAACCCATCATGGTAAGCAGACATTAAGCAGAACAAACAAACAAATACTATAAAATAAAAATTGGCACAATATTCTGGTGAAAAAAAAAACAGGGTTCTATGAGAGTATCTAATAAGCATGTCAATTTCAAATACTCACAACTTTTCCTAGCCCTTCAACCAAAACAACTCGCTTATTTGAACTACATCCACATGGTCCCCATAATACAGCCTGTCCCCCAGCCTCACACATTAGCAGAAGTGAGACCCTGAATATACCTGAAAGAAACCGCTCCTCTCCAGTTTTACCAACCCAATCTGCCCAGCAGAACTTGGGGGTAATTCCATTGTGCCCACATCCCTGTGCACATCATTCTCCACAAGAAATCCAATGAACCCATATCATCTAAACTGTCCATCTTTTTGCTCTAACCTGGCTCTTCCATGAGGACACCACTTTCCCTGTGACTCTCTCAAGTAGAGGCTATGTTTTTTTCTATACCCTCAAATTAAGAGTCCTGGAAAGAGGTGGGTATCATTCTTGCTCTTCAATGTCACTTCAATTTTTTTTTTCCTGGGAACTACAGGCCCCCAACCCCCATCCTGCCTACCACCTCACCTTGAAACTCATGCCATCACATTATAACTCCTGCTACTCTTCCTTATTTCAGTCATCTATGGCTCCATGGTTTGCATACACCCACGTTTCAAGAATATGTGTGTGCCTCTCTCCAATTTCAGTATCCATGTAGATAATCTTCCCATCTACCCATTTTCATGGACACATTCCATTTTTCTTTCTTTTCTTTTTCCTTTTTTTTTTTTTTTTTTTTTGACAGACTCTTGCTCTGTCACCTTGCTGGAGTGCAGTGGCAGGATCTTGGCTCACAGCTACCTCCACCTCTTGGGCTCAAGCAATTCTCCTGCCTCAGCCTTCCGAGCAGCTAGGACTACAGGTACACACCACCATGCCTGGCTATTTTTTTTTGTATTTTAGTAGAGACAGAGTTTCACCATGTTGCCCAGGCTGGTGTTGAACTCCTGAGCTCAGGCAACCCGCCCACCTCGGCCTCCCATAGTGCTAGGATTACAGGATTGAGCCACCGTGTCTGGCTGACACATTCCATTTTTCATTAAGAATAATGTGTCACATCCATAATCTCAATTTCAAGAATTTCCCTCTCCAGCCTACCTCTTATTTTTCCAATCACTCACTCCCATACTTTGCCTCCCCAGATACTTTGACGTTATCAGCACTACCATCCATCAATCCTATGACATTTTCACTGTTCCTTATATCCCTACTGCACTCTTTCCTTAGCTTATCTTATGGTCATCTCCTTGCATACCACCTGCACTCTCTTGTTGCCCTCTCACTGTGTTATACAACCTAGGAAAACTTCAACCCTAGCTAAATCCAATTTCCCATCTTCTCTGTGGTGGTATCAGGCAGTTGAATGTAGCTGAAGATAAACTCCTAATTATGCTGGCTGGCCCCACTTTACACATTTTATGACTGACTTCAGATGGGTTCTTAAAGCTGCTTGGCAGTCCTGCTACATTGCTTTAGTTTCTTTAGTCTCCCAGGCAATTATTGCATATCCTTAACTCTCTGATATCCCTTTACACACTACTCACTCCCAGCTCATGTGATTTTTATATCACTTAAAAAAATAAGCAAGCAAGAGGGAACTTTGCCATTCTTCCACCACAAATTCTGCAAGCATATTTAATTCTGTATCTTCATGCTCTGCCTTCAAGCTTAGTAATACGGATGAACTCAGCCAGCTACTGAATTCAACCCCTTCTCATGCACTGAATTATATTCCTTCTTCCTATTTAAGGAGGTTGCTCTAATAATTGTCCACTTTGTCTTTAATCTTCAAATACCTTTTACTGGATGAATACCATCAGCATAAAAACCTGAAGCATTCTCCCATCAGTACCTCCATTCCATCAGAACTATCTACAGTATGTCTTATCAATAGTTAATAAAAAAATCTCACACTCTTATCTAGATATCACCCATTTTTTGTGGCTCTCTACAGGACAACTTCTCAAGTATTATCAACTCTGCTGTCTCCAGTTCCTTTCCCCTGATTCCTTCTTGATGGTTCCAATCAGATTTCCCCACCAATGCAGCAAAATGGCCCTTGACATCTATAAAAGCAAAGATCAATTCTCAGTCCTAATGTTACTTTATTATTAGTTGATAAATTCTTCACTTCACTTGAGTTCTGAGACAACACTCTCTCTCCTTCAAAGCTGGTTCCTCCAATCTCTCCAGCTTCTCTACATTACAGTGTTCTGAGACTCAGACTTCAGACCCCTTTTCTTCTTTATCTACCTCACAAACTTACTCAGGATCTTGTTTTAAAACACCATCTATGCTCTCATGATTCCCTAATGTATAATGCTGTCCCAACCACTTCTTTGAACTATAGACTTGTGTATCCATCTATTTGTGAAAAATCTCCACTTGTATGTCTAACATGAATCCTAAATTTAACCAAATCCTATGACTGATTTTCCCTCTACAAATCTGTTCTTCTGCTTGTATTTTGCATATGAGAAACTGAGAACTCCATTCTTTCCGTTGCTTAACTAAAGCCAAGAATGAAACTTGATTTCTTTCTTTTTCTCACTTCCACATTCAATCCATTCCATCCAGTCCAATCCAGTCCATCTTTAAAATGTGTCTAGAATCTGACCACTTTCACCACCAACTTTCCCCAGGATTATTGCAATAGCCACTTAACTGGACTCCTTGCTTCCACTCTTGCTCATTAAGTCTTTTTTTCCACAAAGCAGTGAGAGTGATCCTTTAAAAATGTGAGGTTAGATTATGCAATTCTTCTCAGAATGCTTCAGTAGTTTTCATCTCACAAGAAAATAGAAGAGCCTAGGAGTCCCTACTTGATATGTGTACCACACCCTCCCCACCCCTGACTCTCTCCTTTGCTCACCTTGGTTTAGACCTCCTACATTATTGATGCTGCTTCTTATTGATCATGTCTGGAGTACTCTTCCACACCTATTCTAATTACCATTCCTGCATAACCAATTACCCTACATCTTATTGGTATAAAATGACAACTATTTATTTTATTTATTTTGTTCATGATTTTGTGAGTCAGGAAGGACTTCACTAGGCAATTCTTTTTTTTTTTTTTTTTTTGAGACGAAGTCCGCTCTGTTGCCCAGGCTAGAGTGCAGTGTCGAAATCTCAGCTCACTGCAACCTCTGCCTCCCGGGTTCGAGTGATTCTCCTGCCTCAGCCTCCCGAGTAGCTGGGACTACAGGTACGTGCCACCACACCTGGCTAATTTTTTGTATTTTTAGTAGAGACGGGTTTTCACCGTGTTAGCCAGGATGGTCTTGATCTCCTGACCTTGTGATCCACCAGCCTCAGCCTCCCAAAGTGCTGGGATTACAGGAGTGAGCCACCATGCCCACAATAGGCAATTCTTACTTGACATCTCTTTGAGAACTCAACTGAGACTGTGAAACATAACACTCACACCACATGTGCTCTCCCTATAATGGTAGTCTCAGAGTAGGTGGATATCTCACGTGGCTGCTAGATTTCCTCACAGGGGGGCATCCCAAGAAAACAGATGAGAGCTACATGGGCTTTGATGACATGACCTCAGATTACACAGCATCGCTTCCTCCCTACTGTGTTGGTTGAAGCAGTTATAATCCTGCTCAGATAAAATGGGGATTTCTTAAGATTTTCAATGACAGAATTTAAGGGGCCATATTTCAAAGTATCCCACGCTTCAATCCCAAATATTCTAATGGCTCTTTTACTCAATTCTGTTAGGTGATTGTTCAAATTTAACTTTATTAAGAGAAATCTTACCTGACTACCATCCTGAAAATAGCAGATCTCATACCAACTCCCATATAAACCCCCAGGCTTGCCAGCACTCCCCAGCACTCTCTATCACTTGCAGCACTTCCTATCCCCCCTCCTGCTTTATTTCACACTGAAACATTTACCAGGACATAATGCATTATATTTTTTTGTTTACTTCATGTCTGTGTTTTCCCGCTAGTACACATACTCCATGAAAGCAGAGGTTTTTTCCACTGTATCACCAGCATCCTTCTAGGTACTTGCCAGACAAAAAGTGTGCAATAAATATTTGTTGAATGTTGAATGAACTACAATAGCATGCTTCTGTCACTCTCATGTGATATTCATAACTTTTAACTTTGTTTTTTAATTATTTATGTACTTGTCCTCTCTACTATTAGAAATTAAGCTCCTTGGCCAGGCACGGTGACTCATGCCTGTAATCCCAGCACTTTGGGAGGCCAACGTGGGTGGATCCCTCAAGGTCAGGAGTTTGAGACCAGCCTGGCAAACATGGTGAAACCCTGTCTCTACTAAAAATACAAAAATTAGCCAAGTGTGGTGGCACACACTTGTAATCCCAGCTACTTGGGAGGCTGAGGCAGGAGGATCACTTGAACCCAGGAGACGGAGGTTGCCATGAGCTGAGATCACACCACTGCACTCCAGCCTAGGCAACAGAACAAGACCCTGTCAAAAAAAAGAAGGAGAAAGAAAAGAAAAGAAAAGAAAGGAAGAAATTAAGCTCCTTGAGGATGACATTGAGGTGATTTTCATCTTTATGCCTCCATTGTCTAAGAAATTGCATACAAATTGTAAATGCTCATTAAATACTTCAATAAAAGAATCAAGATAGGAAAAGTTAATCTATACCACATATATGGTATATTAATATACTTGGATGGCCAAAATGAAACACCACAGACTGAATGACAAACAGTAAAAATTTATTTTCTCAGAGCTTGGGAAACTAGAAGTTCAGAATCAAGTTTTGGCTGATTCAGTTGCTGGCGAGGGCTCTCTTTCTCACTTGCAGACAGCAGCCTTCTCATTATGTCTTTTCGTGGCAAAAAGAGAGACAGCTCCTCTCTTCTTTTTCTTGTAAGGCCACCAGTTCTAATGGATTAGGGCCTCATGTGTGTGACTCATTACCTACAAAAGACCCTATTTCCAAATACAGTTACATTATGAGTTACGGTTTCAGTATATGAATTTTGGCAGGGCATGATTCAGTTTATAACATATGGTGATAAAACTGGCCCAAGCATGTTCTCAGTTGTTTGTTAGAAAATAGGTTGTAGAAGAATAAAATTAATTAAAATAATGACATATAGTCTGAAAGTACAAATATTTCAGCTTTGATGTTTTTCCAACTAGAATTTTGCATTCTGATTTTTTGAGGCCGAAGGGGCCTACCAAATTAAGCAGGCAGAATGATATCTTCTAAACCCCGTTTGTGTAAGAAACAGCTGCTCTGAGCTGCTCACTCCTTGCTGTGTAACTTGCCCTCAGTATGAATGATGAGATGGGACTGTCTTGTGTAAAAATAGGTCTGCTGTTTTCTTCTCCTCCACTGATGCTGAACTATTCTCATAGCCAAATATTTCTCTGCAGCTTTTTTTAGACTCTTATTTCTGTCTCTGTATGCAGTTTATACCATTAAATTCCCTGTTTTTGTACTTGGTAATTTTCCAGTTCTGTATTACCAAAGCTTTGTCTTTAACTATGTAATATTGAAAGACTCTTCTTTCAGTAAGCTCTGTGTTAGTCAGAAAACGACATTCCCTGGGTCCAATTATGTTTGTGAACACTGGGTGGTAAGTGCCACTTGGAATTGATAAATTCATTGACTTCCCTTTAAATTGCTGATAGTTTGGCAGTATCTTTTAGGTTTTGTCATAAATGTCTTAAATCATTTTCCCACTTTCTGGACAAAAAGAAAATCTGCCTAATATGAACTATTTGATAGCTGACTCTTCTTTCACAAACCTGAGGAATTAGCTCTCTAAACATGCCACGGGGTGCACTTCACAAATATTTATTTTATTAAATTTTAACCACTTTCATCTTTTTCATTTTTTGCAAAATTTTGGGTCATAATAGCAGGCAGGAAAATGGAAGAAAAGTAATTATTTCATTTTTACTTACTGAAAATAAAATGTTTTCTTTTTCACATTTAAGCTTGAGCCGGCTGGGCGCAGTGCCTCACACCTGTAATCCCAGCACTTTGGGAAGCTGAGGCTGGTGGATCGCTTGAGCTCAGGAGTTTGAGACCAGCCTGGTCAACATGGTGAGACCCCCATCTCTACTAAAAATACAAACAAATAGCCAGGCATGGTAGTGCACACCTGTGGTCCCAGCTACTCAGGAGGCTGACGTGGGAGGATCGCTTGAGACAGGGAGCTTGAGGCTACAGTGAGCCAAGATCACCACACTGCACTCCAGCCTGGGTGACAGAGTGAAATCCTGTCTCAAAAAACAAAAACAAAAACAAAACAAACAAACACAAAAAGCAAAGCTTGAGCCAATTACAAAGAGGTAATGATGAATGTGTGTGTGTGTGTGTGTGTGTGCGTGTGTGTGTGTGTGTGTGTGTGTATCAGAGAAAGAGAGAGAGAGTTGGGGGGCAAGCGAGAAAGAGAGAGATTCCCGGATCGCAGTCTAATTGGAAAGTATAAAAATAATGAGAAACTAAAGGAGAAATTATTCACATTATATTTTTGTGGCAAGTAATTCTGTCCCATTAGAGGCTGTTTCACCAAGCAACCTTGTTAGAGAGACTTTGGATTAAATGCTCTTTTAAGTGAGAAAGCACTTTCAGATAATCAAAATTCACTCTTCTAATTACGTTCTCAGGACTGATCCCTATATAATGACACTCTAACTGAAACATTTCCAAGTTGCAAATCCAAGTGTCCAAGAAGGAATCACAAAAATATGTCCCTTATGTTGCTCTCTTTTACCTTGAAGGCTTTCACTTCCCTTTCTATCATTCTCTTCTCTAACACCATCTCTCACTTTTCTTGTTCCTCCTCTACTTGACACAAAGTTTCCTTAAGGATATTTTTTCTTATCTGACCTTACTAAGACAAGAATCGTTTTGAAATTATAGCAGATAAACTTCACAGTAAAGACAATCAATCATTAACAAAAGCATTTCCCCCAAGAAGCCCAATGAAACACCTGCTGGATCTTTTTAGTTTCTATTTGTTTCTTCCTTGAAACTTGTGTAATGTTTGCCATAATTGGCTACTTTTGCCACGTCAAGCTGTCTTATTTTAAGCATGTCTCTTAACCTCTCTGGGTTACACAATCCTCAACACGAGAGGCTAGAAGGATTAGATAATCTCTAATATCTCCCCTAGCTCAAAATTTTACCATTTTTTACTGTGGTGGTGTGCACGCAGTGAGAAGGGGTGGTGAGTTTGCAAAGACTGAGTTCAATGATAGAGGCTGAGCTTTCATTTCCAGCTGACCCTCCATTAGCTTCTTCCAAATGTTATTTTAATCTTTTATTGACTTGAACTTGCTTTTCCCTTTATTCATCTTTCTCCAGTGACTTTATACATCTGTTATATATAATTCCATAGTCTTCAGGGTCATTATTCTTCATACACTTCATTAAAGCAGTCAACATGAATAGGGTATATTGTAAAAGACACTCATTTAGGTCAGTATTTACTAAATATTTGGCATAGAAAGTAGTAATAGAATTTCTTAGTATCCAAATAAATTTATGCTAAAATAGCATTCTTAAGATTTTGTTTGGCAGGATAAAAATTATTTAATGATGGTTTTGAACACATCTATTCAACAGAATCTTGAGCCACAGTCTAGGTCAGAGACAAATTTAAAAAAAGGAATTTTATATCCACTCTTGCTGACAGCATTTGATTTTTAGGAACAAGTAAGAGAACACACAGCAGAGAGGTGGGATCAGGAAGGCAATCATCTGTCATTTCCTGGCTGAAAGGTGACCATTTTAATGATGTTTTTGTTAACTTAAGTGACAGAGGCCATGCTGCCAAGACTGGTTCTAATGACATATTAAGCTTGCTAATGGCCCACCTGGCTCCTTGTCCCTCGCTCTTTTTAAACTTAGCAGATGTGGCCACTAAACTACTACCCTTATTTTCAACCTTTACCACATGAACTGAAAATTAATTCTTGGGAAGCAGGGAATATTAAGAGCATTAATCGGATTTATCCATCTTATTGTCAAGTCCGACTTGATATGTTTTGGTCATCCAGTTGTTAAACTCCTATTGTCTTGCCTTAGCATCCAGTTCTTGGATTCCAATCCCTGCTGTCATAACTACCATTTCTACAGCTCCGATTTATTGGTGAATTTCCTTGATAAGACTCTCATGCCCATTTTTATCATAACATGCCCTTTTGCGTTCATGTACCTCCACCAGTTCTTTTCTTTTTGTACACATATTAAACCTGCCAATTTAGAACTTATTACCTCCTCAGCCCTTTTTCCAGATTCACAAGCTTACATTGTTCTTGGCTTAATTAATTCATTCATTTTTTCTCCCATGATTTCATTATTTTTTGTGCTCCCAAATAGAATTCCAGTGTGTATATATACCACCTTCTCTTTATCTTTTCATCCATTACTGGTCACTTAGGTTGATTCCATATCTCAACTACTGTGATTAATGCTGCAGTGAACATGGCACTGCAGGTATCCCTTTGATATACTGGTTTTCTTCCCTTTGGATAAATACCAAGCAGTGGGATTGCCAAATTGTATAATAGTTCCATTTTTAGTTTTAGAGAAAACTTATACTGTTTTCCAGAATGGCTGCACTACTGCACTACTTTAAAATCTCACTACAAGTATATGCATTCTTTTTCTCCACCTCCTCACCATCTGTTGCTTTTTATCATTTTGATAATAGCCATTTTAACTGGGTAAGGGGATATCTCATTGTGGTTTTAATTCCCATTTCTCTGATGATTAGTAATGTTGAGCATCTTTTCATACACCTGTTGGCCATTTGTATGCTTTCTTTTGAAAAACACCTGTTCAGATCTTTTGCCCACTTTTTAATAGAAATATTTGTTTTGTTTTGTTGTTGATTTGTTTGAGTTCTATGTATATTCTGGATATTAGTCCCTTATAAGATGAATAGTTCACAAATATTTTCTCCCATTCTACAGATTGCCTCTTCTCTCTATTGATTGTTTCCTTTGTTATACAGAAGTTTTTAGTTTAATATAGTCCCATTTGTCCACTTTTATATCAATACCATGCTATTTTGTACTAGAGCCTTGTAATATATTTTGAAGTCAAGTAATGTAATGTCTACATCTTTGTTCTTTTGGCTCAGGATTGCTTGGCTCTTTGGGCTTTTTTGTTTGTTTTGGTTCCTTGTGAATTTTATAATTCTTTTTTCTAATCCTGTAATTGTTGCATTCTCATAGGGATTGCATTGAATCTGTAGATGGCTTTGGGCAATATGGCCATTTTAACAATATCAATTTTTCTAATCCATGAGCATGGAATATCTTTCCATTTGTTGGTGTCCTCTTCAATTTCTTTCATCAGTGTTTTGTAGTTTTCATAGAAGAGATCTTTCAACTCCTTTATTAAATTTATTCTGAGAGGGTTTTTTGTAGATATTGCAAATGGGATTGCTTTCTTGATTTCTTTTTCAGCTAGTTTGTTATTGGTGTGTAAAAATGCTACTGATTTTTTATGCTGATTTTGTATCCTGAAACTCTAAATTTATTAGTTCTAAGAACTTTTTAGTGGAGTCCTTAAGTTTTTCTATATATAAGATCATGTCATCTGCAAAAAAGAAAATTTTCACTTCCTCTTCTGTAATGTAGATGCCTTTTATTTCCTTCTCTTGCTTGATTTCTCTGATAAGAGCTTCCAGCAATAAGTTAAACAAGAGTGGTGAGAGTGCACATCCTTGTCTCTAAAGGGCTTTTAGCTGTATTTATACTATAACGTTTCAAGTAACCCAACATCTCTAATAGGGTATTTGGTTCTTATTTTCCTTAATTTTTTTTTTTTATTTTCCTGCCCGATTTTGCTAACACCAAAGAAAGTCAGCTATGACACTGGAAATGGCCACATATGATTAGAAACTTACAAGAGACTGAATTTGAGTAGGGAGACAAAAATCTTTCTTCCCCACTGGGAGTTCTCAAGGGCTGGTATTTTCAAAATCTCTCTTCTTTTCTCTAGTCTTCTATTTCTTATCTTCAATGATCCTTGTGAACATATTCCAGCTGTTTTTCTCTTTAGACTTCTTTGATTCCAGCTCTTCTATTTCTTCACTGTGAACTTGAGCATGGTTCTTAAGCACTCTGTGCTTCAGTTTCGTGATCTAAAAAATGTTATAAAGTTCACACCTACCTCATAAAACCTCTGTGAGTATTAACTGAATGAATTAAATAATATGGTTAGAAATGTGCATGGCACATAGCAAGCAGTGGCTGAGTGTTGGTGTCACTAATATTGTAGGAGATGGGCACACCTGCCTTTGCCACACTAAAGTATCTAGTTTCAAATTCACGGAATCTCCTAGACACTTATGCCCTCTCTACCCATTGTTTACCTAAGGTAAGACCTCATTTAAATCTAACACAAAGCCAACATTCAAACAGTTCAGTCTCAGAGTTGGTGTCACAATTAAAGAAAGAAATAGGATGGATTAACCTCCCATAGAAGTAGATAAGCCAATAAAGAATATCAAAAAAAGTGCCAAATACATATTTTAAGTATTTTATACAAACTATTGAACTAGAAGGAAATAAGAAAAATCCATGGACTCTAGAAACGACTAGAAAGCATCCAGGGAAGTAGGCATATCCTGAATCCATGTTCATCCAATTGCATGTATGAATTCCTGGTGGCTAAAAGTGAGTCTTGACAGGCATAACAAGAAATAAGAGATAAAGCTAGTGCTCATGAAAGATGGGAGTCATAAAAGGGAACATAAAAATGTAAATTAGAAAAAAAAATACAGTTCCCCACTAGCAGCCTGCCCAGATAGCAATTTTTGTGAAAATGCAAATTATAAAAGGATACTAATAGAATATTATTTTTACTCAAAGTGACTAAACTTGATATTTTCAGGAAAACATGAATATGTAGTAAGACTATAAAGAAACTAAGGGAATGGTTAATCATTCAGGACAGGAGTTTCCTGCAAGATATATGTATGTGGAAGGTAATCTAGACAAGGCGGGGAACACAATGAGCCTCAAATATATCAGTGTAATGTTTTAGTTCTTCAACCAAATAGTGAGTGCACAGGTATTTGTTTCAATATTATCGTTTCAAACCTCTCTCGACATATGTTACATCAATTATTTTAATTAAAAAAAGAAAAATAAAGAACATATCTACATAATAAGTAATTTCAAAATACCACAAATTCCTTCAATGTTTTTCGAAAACTTAAAAGCTTTTCAGGACAGGCGCGGTGGCTCACACCTGTAATCCCAGCACTTTGGGAGGCCAACGCAGGCAGATCACCTGAGGTCAGAAGTTTGAGACCAGCCTGGCCAACATGGTGAAACTCTGTCTTTACTAAAAGTACAAAAATTAGCCAGGCGTGGTGGCAGTCACCTGTAATCCCAGCTACTCGGGAGGCTGAGGCAGGAGAATCGCTTGAACCTGGGAGGTAGAGGTTGCACTAAGCCAAGATCACGCCATTGCACTCCAGCCTAGGGGACAAGAGCAAGACTTAATCTCAAAAAAAAAAAAAAAAAAAAGCTTTTTGACATCTTAAAAGCAAGTCGACAGTCACATGAACTTCACCATTCTGCTGTCATTAAAACCCTATTAGTAGAGGCCTGGCAAGGTAGCTCAAGCCTATAATCCCAGTACTTTGGGAGGCCGAGGCAGCAGATCACTGGAGGTCAGGAGTTTGAGACCAGCCTGGCCAACATGGTGAAACCCCATCTCTATTAAAAATACAAAAATTAGCCGGGCGTGGTGGCATGCACCTATAGTCCCAGCAACTCGGGAGGCTGAGGCAGGAGAATCACATGAACCCGGGAGGTAGAGTATGCAGTGAGCAGAGACCATGCCACCACTGCATTCCAGCCTGGACAGAGCAAGACTCTGTCTCAACAACAACAAAAAACAAACTCTATCAGCAGAGAAGAATCTGAAGGAGAGTCAGTGAAACAAAGAAGCAGCAAGGTAGCCGGTTAGGAGCTAAACCAATCTCGAGCTGCATTGGGGAATTGCGATCCATTCTCCCATCTCCTGGACTTGGCCAATGCCCAAAGTCTCTCTGAATTGCTCTCCCTCCCCAACCATCTGTTTTTTAAGCAGACTATTTAGGAAAAAATTCCTTCCTCTTTCTGCAGTGGGGATTTGGGGACATTTGTCCTCACAAATACAGGATTCACTGTTAATTTGTGGTGCCTCTAAAAAGACTGTGAACATTCCCAGATAAATAATTATTTCCTTCCTATTTAATTCATGTACTTAACAAATATTTACTAATCACCTACTTCATGTCAGACACTGTTATATGTGCAAGAATAGAATGGTAAACAAAATACAGGCCCTGACTATATGCATTTTACAATTGAGTGGCTAAAATGGGCCAAAAGTGAAGAAACAAACAAAACTCCATGAATACACAACATGCTCTAGGATGAAAAATAGCCCAGAGTAATGGAGTTCTGACCAGTAGGGGTGGCTGTTGTAGACAGGCTGATAAGTAAATTATTTTCATTTCTAGGGAGGAGACTTTTAGACAGAAACTTGCATAAAATGAGGCAACAGTTTATGTGTTCTAGACCGGATGAATACAAGGTACAATGACCTGGGATGGGAACTTGCTTAACCTGTTTAAGAAGTAGCAAGAAAGCCAGTATTGCTGCAAGTGTGTGAGCAAAGGAAAGAGAGCCAAGTGATGCAGCCATTGTGGTCTCAGGAGCTAGATCCTAAAAGCAGGACATCTTAGCACAAGGCAGGAACCTTGAAGTTTATTACAGTGGGATGAGAAGACATTGAGTAGTTTTGAGCAAGAAAGTTACAGATCATATTTTATATTTCAAAGGTTGATATGTGGGGGGCAAACAGAAGGCTTGGTAAGAAGGCAGCAGCAGAACTAGTTCAGAAGGTATAGTACAAATCTAAGTAGGAAAGAACAACACCTTGGACAATGCTATAGAAGTGGAGTTTGTCAGTTTTTGTTTGAATATATTGTGAAAGTGGCATATATGAGATGTGTTGCTCTCCGGTGCAAGAAAAAGAGAGGCAGCAAGGATAAGGGGAAGATTCTGGTGTATCAGGGTCGGAGTGGTGCTGTAGATGGGCATAGGAAACGCTGGGAGACAAGGAAGCTGCAGAGGGCGGGGTCAAGAAATCAGTTGTGGCAGGTGAAGTTTGATCTGAGCCCAGTGGAGCCATTACTAGGAGCCTACATTCAGGGTAGAATTTTGACTGGAGATAAAATTTTGGGAATCTTAAGAACTGAATTGCCCTGTAGCTAGTCCAACACGGAAAGATCATCTAATTAATGCAGTGCTTAATAAGGGCACTGCAACATGTATAGATCAAGAGAAAGAGGGTGAACCATAAAAGAGACAAAGATCAAGTAGACAGTGAAGTCAAAGGAAAATGAAAGTGGAGAGATCAAGTAAAATATGTGCCAAGGCCAGGTGCAGAGGCTCACGCTTTTAATCCCAGCAGTTTGGGAGGCTATGGTGGATCACTTTAGGCCAGGAGTTTGAGACCAGCCTGGGCAACATGGCGAAACCCTGTCTCTACTAAAAATACAAAACTTGGCTGGGCATAGTGGCATGCACCTGTAGTCTCAGCTACTCAGGAGGCTGAGGCACAAGAATGTCTTAAACCCGGGAGGCGGAGGTTGCAGTGAGCCGAGATCATGCCACTGCACTCCAGCCTGGGCAACAGAGTGAGACTCTGTCTCAAAAAAAAAAAAAGTGTCAAATGGTTTTATCTATGTTAAAAACATCTTAAAGATTAAGGGAGATGAAGGCTGATAATTGACCACTAATTCTGACAATGATAAAATCAATGGCGACCTTGAAAAATGGGTTTCAGTTTTGTTCATGGACAAGTACTTGAGTGGAGTGTGCTCAAGAAAGAATGAGTTGGGGAAGCACAGGCAGCGAGTCTAAACAACTCTCAGTGCAATCTAAAGATTGCCTGCCATTGCTGATCCAGTGGAAAGGGGAAATCTGAGGACGTAACTGCTGGAGCAAAAGCCTTGAGTAGGAAAAGTGGGATGGGGACTAGGACACAAGTGACCAAGTCAGTTTTAGAAAGTAGTAGAAAAGTCCATCCACTGTGAGAGGAGGAAGGTACAGTAAGTGGCATGGGTACAGACACATGCAGAGAGGTAGAGGGATGGTGGAGAAATAGAGGCGTACTCATCATTAGAGGCGTACTCATCATTTTCTTTCACAATGAAAGAAAAATGGAAAATGGGATTTAATCTGGGAAAGGAAATAAGTGTGGATGCTAAAGGAGATAGGAATGCTGAAAACAAAACAAAAGGTTAATAGATTATATACACACTTCTTGCTAAATTAATGTTTGTAATTTTGACTTTGCAAGTAAATATTGTGCTTCACCTGTGATTTTTTTTCAGGTGCCTTATCTATTCAGTGAAAAAGAAATAATGGCCTAATTACTTCATGTTTCCATATTCATTACATCTGTCTACCCCCAAACTGGAAAGCATTATAGCGCTAAGTGTATGAAGGAGTCTGGTGAAATCAACCATGACATTTGGGATAAGATAAAGATTAAGATTGAATATTTGCATGGGGTCTCTATGTGAAGCTAAGTGAGATTCTAACAGCCCTGAATATGCATGAAAAACTGATGGCTAAAGTCACCCAAAAGTTAATTTGCATGAGGCTTGGGGATCTGCTGGGAATACATTTTTTCCTCAGGGAAAAAGCCAGGCATGATAATTTGACTTAATACAATCGTTGGAGTGGATAAAAAATAAACTCTGAGCAGAGCATGGTATCTTTATTCCTTTACTTAAATTTGTTCCTCAACCTAGTTTTTTTGGACTGTTATCTAAGTCTGACAGTGAGCCAGTGTAGACACATATGAAATGAAGAAATAAATGTATCTAATACAGCTGAAATACTTAGGATGTCTCCAATAGTGTATCACCACCAAGGCCCAATGAATACCAGGGAGTAATCACCACCTAATAAAGTGAGCATATACAAGAAATTTCCATGAGACTTCTCATAAATACTTACATGGGTATTGACTCCACAGGGAGCCTGAAGGGCATCCTAATTAGGTTGAAGCATGAACTGGTACAACTAGGGACAGCTACTTTCTCTACTGGAGAAATTAAGACTTTATTAGAACTCTAAATGAAATTTTGATTAAATAATATTCATGGGAAACTATAGGTAGAGGTAAAAGTTAAACCAAAAACATTTTGGGTGTTGTATGTGGAAGACACTATGTGCTGGGCTGGAGGAGTGTGATGTAGGACAGAGGTTTAAAGACACAGAGTATGCATTAGTTACGGAACTGTGTTTAAGAAGTTAGAAGTGTAGGCTGTGTTCAAGAGATATGCTATGTGAATTATATACCTAAAAATCATTGATGTATGCCAGAAGGAGTCTGCATCAAGTTAGGATAAATTGACTATTTGAATAGAAATGATCAAACCTGGACTTGAATTCAAGTCTTGACTATAGAGAAGTATTTCCTGTTGACATACCAGTGGATTTCTAATGTTGACCATTAATGGTCTTTGAATAAAGCTGTTCACAAGGCTAGTAATCAGATCTAACTATACATTTTCTCAAGATATCCAGATATCCAAAGATACTACTGTGGATCCTTGATGTTATATATTTATAATTAATAAAGATTTTACTTACACACACAGACAAAAATTATTTTTGATCCTCATACAAAATGTGTAAGATAAATAGCAACTATTTTGTTATGATGGTTTTATAGAGAGTTTAGGTGACTTGGCTCAGATCTGAGACAATAGACCCAAGCATTATTCATACCCCATTACACTGCATGGTTCTCTGTTCCCAGCTCTAAAGTTGCAGCCAGATTTTTAAGGTTTTTATGCTCTAAAATGTCAACTATGTTAAAAGCTTGAGGGGCCTCAGAAGTATTAATCCTAATAAAACAATTAAGTGTTAGTTATAAAATTAAATAAGAGTTTAATAGTTTCTCTTTTAGGTATGTACCAAAAGAAATGTGTATCTTCATCAAAAGACATGCAAAATAATTTTCATAACATCAGTATCCAAATGCCCATCAACTGTTGAATGTATAAATAGATGGGGTTATAGTCACGAAATGCATCATTATACAGCAATAAGAGTGAACAAACTATAATTTATGCAATGATATGGACTAATTTAACTAATACAATGTTGAGCAAAAGAGGCTAGAAACAAAATAGTAGATTCATTTCTATTATGCTGCTGAAAGTAAAGACAGTAGTTACCCTTGGTGATGGATAGTGACACGAAGGAAGCCTGAGGTTGGGGAATTTCTGAGGTGCTGGCCATGCTTGCTTTGTGCAAATTCATTTACTTTGTGTTTTCTTTGTAAAAACAATGTTGCACACTTATGACTATATATTTTGTATGCATATTAGGCTTCAATAATGAGCTTAAAAAATTAGAAAGAGTTCTGATTTAATTGGTAAACATTAGCATGTTCTAGCAACAAAAGTTAAGACATGCTCTGATGTAGGCCTGAAAACTACTTCAGAGAAACCACCATGGGTGGAGAAACTAAACCCTCTGAACCAAAAAAAAAGTGAAATCCTGACACCAAGTTAGAAATGAAAAACTTGATGTAATCAAGTATTTTAAAATGTGCTGAATAAGAATTGGGGTAAGCAATTCTCAGAAACAAATTAACTTTTACAATTAACAATCTGACAGTAATGTTATCCAAATTGGGAAGATAACCAAACAAACCTGCAAGGAATGCCTAAGCAAACCACAGTCAACATATGGATGAGGGAATACTGGTTTGCTGGAAGCAGATATATCCATCAGTTTACACGGCACATACTATCTGATCTACCTGATAAAATAACTTGTTTATAAAGAAACAATCAGAAGAGAGGGGAGACCTCTACGAGGCTAGCAAAAGACGGCTAATCGGTGAGATGGGCACTGATTCAATCATCTTCATAAAGTAAATGGTCGTGGCTTAGTGATTCCATCCTACCAAATGCCTACTGAACTAAAGGATCTTTAAAGTAAGACTAATGTAAATTACAGGGGTGGCATAAGCTTCTAAGTGCCCACTGTATTGATGCCATTTGAAATCAATTGAGGTTGATAAACACTCTTTGAGGAGTCTCTGCCGTGCCTTTTTACAAGGCAGCCAGGTCACAGTCAAACAAAACTGAGATAAGAAGACTTGTTAGGGGAGGAAGCGTTGTTCTTCATGGCTTCCTTGAACAATAGAGTGTGGATAGGATCAAAACAAATGACCTGGAGTTCAGTTTCATTATAGATACACCACACATACATACACACAAACACACACACACTCCTCAGGTACAAACATATTAATGCGAATAGGTGAACATAAATTTCACATTGCCATAACCTATAATGATTCCAAGATAATTAATTTTTTTTTTCTTTTTTGAGATGGAGTCTTGCTCTGTCGCCCAGGCTGGAGTACAGTGGCGTGATCTCGGCTCACTGCAAGCTTGCAAGCTCTGCCTCCCTGGTTCACACCATTCTCCTGCCTCAGCCTCCCGAGCAGCTGGGATTACAGGCGCTTGCCACCACGCCTGGCTAATTTTTTGTATTTTTATTAGAGATGGGGTTTCACCGTGTTAGCCAGGATAGTCTCGATCTCCTGACCTCGTGATCCACCCTCCTTGGCCTCCCAAAGTGCTGGGATTACAGGCGTGAGCCACTGCGCCCGGCCAATAATTTATTTTTTACTACCATATTCATACCAAGCATCTATGTGACCTTTTGTATCCCAGTAGTTGCTCAGAGACCATAGCCCCTTGAAAGCCAATGAACCTGTCTCCGTGTGCCAAAGTACGATCCTTACCAGGTTACATGAGACCCCACACATGTATGACCTTCCTCAATGTTATGGCAAGCAGGCAAAGGCATCCAACTTTGCTGTGCTGAGGAGTAAGGTTGCCAGATAAACACAGGGTGCCCAGTTAAATTTGAAGTTCAGATAAATACCATATAATGTTTAGTATAAGTGTGGCTTGTGCAATATGTGGGAGATAAGCATAATTTAAATATCAGATTCAAATTTAACTGGGTGTCCTTTATTTTTATTTGCTAAATCTGGTAACTCTACAGGGAGGAGTCCAGACAAATTCATACCTGAATCAACCAACCAAATTAGGGGAGTAAAGAGGGCAATGTGAGACCTATCCCCCACTTTCTACATTTTCTACCAGCTGCAAGTGAAGTGGAATTTAAAGATAAGCTCTTGCTAACTACTTCCTAGCTTGTGGTTTGGTAATCCGGTAAAACACCTTTCTCACATGCATTATATTTTGTTGGCAAATTGGATAAGGAAAACAGCTTAATTGCCAGTTGAGGTTACATCTTTCCTCAGGCATAAATCGCTCAAACAGATCAACCATTGTCACAAATACTGATGAAAAACAAAACAAACAAACAAACAAAAAAAACAGGAGAGAAATCTCTGGTGCTGCTAAGTATCTGGTAACTTTACAATTAATGACAAAAATAATGGAGGTTTGATGGAATTTGCATTTGGGACCTCAGGATTAAACCACATTACTGGGAGGCACTAAGATATACCTAAATAATATAGGCATTATTTATAACATCAGTATCTTGTAACATTTAAACTTGAAATTCATGTTTTGCTTTTAACATTTTGTTGTTGCTTCTAGCATCAATTATGAGGTATAAATGAACTAGTTGGAAAAAAATTATTACTTTTCCCCCTTCGGAGTCCTTTATTTTAACATTTTTATTATGATATGACTAAAAAGAAAAGAGCATGATTTGCTAACACAGGAACCTACAAATAAAAGTAGCTTCCTTTAAATAAAGGTGAATATACTGCACTTCAGTAATGCTCACATTGTTCAAAGCATTTTAGAATTCTTATGGAATCACCATTGTACCCCACCTGAAATTCTTTTGATTAGTCTTGGCATTTTCTCCATTTAAGAATATATTTCATGTAAAGAGTGATTAAGTCATTCAGAATTACGCCCAGCAAATAGGTTTAATCTAGGTTGGTAATACTGTGTTTGGCTAAAAATACTTGGTAGAAAAAAAAGATATTGACCAGGAATCTGACCCTAAACAGCAATGTCAAAAGTGGTACACTAATACAGGCATATGATGACATCATTTTAAATAACCAATTTTGAAAGAATTTTCACGTATGATTTTCAACGTGTTTCATACAAATATTAGTCTATAACCATAGAAACAGATTTATTTGGCTTTCCTCTGAAGTAAACACTTAAGTCAGAAATCACCTGAGAATCTTGGAAATTATCAGTGGAGAACCAGTCAGAGGCGATCAATAATGTAATTCACATGATATCTCTTAAGAGGTTGCTTTTGATAAAGAAAATGTCACCTTCCCCATGGACTAATTTCCATGTTCTTTAGAGATGAATGGTATTGGATGCCATGGTAACATCCAGAAGTGCATACTGCATATGACAGGAGTAACAAATGCTTGTGGGATTTTGACAATCGAACTGCAGGGTCAGAAGGGGTAACGCCCAAATACTGTTTTGTAAAACCTAAGATTTCATAAGTCAGGAGGAAAATCCAAAGTGTTAGATAGAAATTTATCAACTGAGGCCAGGCATGGTGGCTCAGGCCTGTAATCTCAGCACTTTAGGAGTCCGAGGTGGGTAGATCACTTGGGTAGAACACTTGAGCCAGGGAGTTCCAGACCAGCCTGGGCAACATGGCAAAACCCCATCTCCACAAAAAATACAAAAATTAGCCAGGCATGGTGGTGTGTGCCTGTGGTCCTAGCTAATCAGAAGGCTGAGGTGGGAGGATTGCTTGAGCCTGGGAGGCAAAGGTTGCACTGAGCCAAGATCATACCACTGCACTCCAGCCTGGGTGACAGAGTGACACCCCTGTCTCAAAAAAAAAAAAAGAAAGAAACAAAGAAAAGAAAAAAAGAAAAAATAAATCTTTAAAGAATATTATCCTTGATCTGATAAGGAATATTAGGCTGAGAATATTTTTTAAAAGTTCAGTAAAGTTTCTGTTCCTTGTTAAGAAAAATATTTGAAAAAGTAAAGTTAGGAGATCCTCTGTTGGAGGATGGTTTGTGTGCCAAGGAGCCTGAGATCAAAGACTTCTTTGTCTTGAAAAATATATATTTCTATAACCTAATATTACAGGAATTTGTTTTATTTAGAGATGAGGTTTTTTCTATTTAACTACTTTTAGAGCTAATTTGGTTTATGCAAAAATTGAGCAGAATATACAGAGTTCCCACATGCCCCCACAGTTTCCTCTACCATCAACAACTTGCATTGCTATTGTACATTTGTTACAATTAATAAACCAGTACTGATATGTTATTATTATTATTTTTCTTTTTTTTTGAGATGGAGTTTTGCTCTTGTCACCCAGGCTGGAGTGCAATGGTGCGATCTCGGCTCACTTCAACCTCTGCCTCCCGGGTTCAAGTGATTCTCCTGCTTCAGCCTCCCGAGTAGCTGGGATTACAGGCGCACGCCACCATGCTCGGCTAATTTTTGTATTTTTAGTAGAGACGGGGTTTCGCCATGTTGGCCAGGCTGGTCTTAAACTCCTGACTTCAGGTGATCCACCCTCCTCAGCCTCCCAAAGTGCTGGGATTACAGGCATGAGCCACCGCACCTGGCCACAATGTTATTATTAACTAAGGTCCAGAGTTTACATTAAAGTTCATTCTTCATGTTGTATAGTTCTATGTGTTTTTACAAACGCATTATGTCATGTATCCACCATTACAGTATCGAACAGAATAGTTTGACTGCCCTAAAAATGCCCTGTGCTCCTCCTGTTTATCTCTTTTCTCCTCACTCTGAGCTTCAGGCAACCACTGCTCTTTTTATTGTCTTTACAGTTTTGCCTTTTCCAGAATGCCGTATCGTTAGAGGCATATAGTTAGTATGAAGCTTGATGGCTCATTTCTTTTTTTTACAAAATAGTATCCCATTTTGTGAATATACCAGGGGTTGTTTCTCTATTTCACTATTGAAGGGTATCTTGTTGCTTGAGAATTATTTTTTTAACTACAAAATGATGGTGATTTCTTTTAAAATCTCACTTTAAGAAATCATCCCGGCCGGGCGCAGTGGCTCACGCTTGTAATCCCCGCACTTTGGGAGGCCGAGGCGGGTGGATCACGAGGTCAGGAGATTGAGACCACGGTGAAACCCCGTCTCTACTAAAAATACAAAAAAAATTAGCCGGGCTTGGTGGCGGATGCCTGTAGTCCCAGCTACTCAGAGAGGCTGAGGCAGGAGAATGGCGTGAACCCGGGAGGCGGAGCTTGCAGTGAGCCGAGATTGCGCCACTGCACTCCAGCCTGGGCGACAGAGCGAGACTCCATCTCAAAAAAAAAAAAAAAAAAAGAAATCATCCCATGTTCTGAAACTCTGTTTTATTTTTTTCTTAGAAATAGTATTTATTTAGCTGGCTACCCTTTATAACAAATTTTAATAGTCCAGAATACAAGGTTGAAACTTGTTGTAGTAAGAGATTTTATTACATTGTGTTTCTGCCACACTCTCAACCTCTACCAAACTCTCACAGACATACAATTGGGGAAGAAATACTTTATTGTTTATTCCTTTATGTTATCATTCTATCCCACTTCCCCATTTTTACCATCTCTCAAGGGAACTATCACCATAACTTCTAATTGAATTTTCTCACTCTGGACTTTTCCTCTCCAAAATATTCTCTACACTTCTGCCAGTGACCTACCTAACATGCCAATCATAACACTTCCTGGTTTAAAATTCTTTAAAGATACTCCATTGCCTTCAGAATAAAATCCTGAGATGTAAACACAGCATCAAGTTCTTTTCTGATAAGGTCCATGCCTCATCATCATCCTATTATCCTCTGCTTCTATAACTCTGAACTGCATTTGGAACCCCAATTGAGCTTCTGTTCTTTTCACTTACTGCTTCTGCTTCTAAATGTTCTTCTTCTCCTTTATCTTTTTGTTTTCTTACCAACACAGATGTCTTTTCCAGGAAGCACTCCTTTGAGCCATCACAGTGTTTTGTAAAATTTTATTTATCTTTAGCCTTCTTAGAACTTCTCCTTGGGAGAAGATACTGAAAGTTTTATATTTCCAGTGGCTAGTCAATACATTTGACTCCATGTCCTATCTGTTATATAAAATTGATTTTCATTCTCCTAAAATTCTGTATGGGAGCTTAACCATTCACAATAACAACAAGACAATAATTACATACCTAATCAATGTAAACTGCTTTTTCAATGTTCAGGGATAGTTGATGTATGTGTTTTGATTTAGTTCTCACAATTTTAAAAGTAAGTATTCATTGGCTGTCTGTCTCACAAATAGATGCTCATAGTGTCTTCAGCAAATAAAAGGCGTGTTTTTCGTCACATAACAAGAAAGCCCAAATACCAGCCAACCAGGACCGGTACAGTGGCTTCAAGGTGCCATCAGTGACCCAGACGATTTTATCTTTCTGTTCTAACATCTGTAGAGCATGGCTTCATTTCTCATGGTCACAAAATGGCTGCTTCACATTCATTTTCTATCTCCCCTTCCAGCATAAGAAAGTAATGAGGGGAGTGGGTGCAATCCATAGAGGGAAAGCAAAACTTCCTAATAAGTTCCCAGGAGTTTTAAAAAATCTCAGTACCCAGGACTTGTCAGGGAATTGGGAAACGTAAATAATCATGGTGACATTCTGAGCAAAGTCAGCTCTCTATTAGTTTGCATGGTTGGGACTGGGGCCGGAGCAAACATGAATACCAGTTAAGAAAGTAACAATATTTGGCACAGGAGATTAAGCAGCATTGCTATCCCCAGGCGAAGCTATTTGTCCCATCAGTCCAAATGATGGGTGCATGACTATAACCTCCACATCTAGACAGAGGTCTGTTGCTCTCAGACAATTAATGAAAGATGATATCCATGGATTCATAAAATATAGATGTTAACTCATTATAAACCTGTCACTGTTTTCTTGCATAGGGAGAGTGTTTAATAGGATAATAGATTGAGGCATCAACTGATAGTTTCATAGGTATATTTTTGGAGTGAGAAAAGCTCAGTTTTGAAATTAAACCTCTCCATTCCCCAAAACAAATGTTAGACAAATACTTTGTCATCCATCCCAGCTGCCTGGAGCCTTAGAACTAGGAATAAAATCCACAAATGTAAACAGTTATGCAACTGTTTTGTCCCATTAGTGTGAGAAGATGCTCATTAAACAATAGAAAAAAGACAGTAAAACAAATGCATGTAAAATAAATTGATTGGTGCTAGGACTACACTGTATGTGTAACAAACCAAAACTTACTTATAAATGAAGACAGTGAAGGCATTTTCAAAGAGAGCTGAAGGTAATTTCCAGTAATGGATTGACCTGGTGAAGAAAAACACAATAAAACAAAACTAATTTTATATTGAAGACGGAAGGAAAGCTGGGGAATAACCTCTCATTAGATTCTTTTTGGCACTATAACCACATAGTAAATACATAATGTAATGATGTTTCAGATCATGTTCAGATTTTTATAAACTTTATAACACTTTCTGAAATTTTTCTGAGCTTTTGAGGTTAGGCAGAGCTTGAGAAAATGTCCTTTATTCACTTCTCCAGAGCACATAGATTACGATTAAATGAAGTTGACATATTTCTTTTTTTTTTTTTTTTTCTGAGACACAGTCTCACTCTGTCGGCCAGGCTGGAGTGCAGTGACATGATCTCAGCTCACTGCAACCTCCGCCTCCTGGGCTCAAGCAATTCTCCTGCCTCAGCCTCCCGAGTAGCTGGGGTTACAGGCGTGTGCCAACACGCCCGGCTAATTTTTGTATTTTTAGTAGAGATGGGGGTTTCACCATTTTGGCCATGCTGGTCTCGAACTCCTGAACTCAGGTAATCCGACTGCCTCGGCCTCCCAAAGTGCTGGGATTACAGGCATGAGCCAAAATGCCCGGCCAACACATATTTCTTAAAAAAAAAAAAATGCTGGTAAATTTTTGGTCATTGTATAAATGCATACACCAAAATGTGCTTTCAGTGATTTTTCTCACCTATATTGTAGAAATCACGGGGGGAGGGGAGATGAGGACTTTTGTTTTCTGTAATGTAGTCTTTTGTTATTAAAAATGTGTTAGCTAAAGAAAGAAATTCTATATGTATGCAGCTCTTTAATCCACCATTACAGAAAAGTGGTACCACTTCATGTACCTTCGTGTGTCCTTTGAACAGTGTGGTACAGATTAGAAGAGGTGATTTAAGATATATAGTTATAAGCAATAAACACTCCTTGACATTTTTATTTTAAAAATTAGCTTGAAGCAGCCAGTCATTTTACAATGCCAAAGCAACTTAAGCCCTTCACAATTCTATTGCTAAAAATTTTAGAACAATAGAATTTATTTTAAAACTAATTCAACATCTCACTCCACTCAGAAAACTCTTTCTCAACTTTTCAATTTAATAACTTATTATCAAGATTCTATAATTAAAAGTACTGAGATGCCAGGAAGCTAATGAAGTATACAATACAAGCACACTGAAGAATGAAAATTTTATGGCTTTTATGCACAAAGCACTTGAGGCTAATTATTTCCAGACCGGCCACTGAATGGAAAGTTGTCCTGAGAGTACTTAACTTCTATGACCTAGGGTGATCCCCTCTTATTCAGAATCCGTGGTGTTGCCTCCAAGCAACACTTAGGGTACTTTTTTTTTTTTTTTTTTTTTTTGAGACAGTCTCACCCTGTCACCCAGGCTGGACTGCAATGGCACAATCTCGGCTCACTGCAACTTCCACATCCCGGGTTCAAACGATTCTCCTGTCTCAGCCTCCTGAGTAGCTGGGATTATAGGCACCCACCACCATCCCCAGCTAATTTTTGTATTTTTAGTAGAGACAGGGTTTCACCATGTTGGCCAGGCTAGTCTCAAACTCCTGACCTTGTGATCTGCCTGCCTTAGCCACCCAAAGTGCTGGGATTACAGGCATGAGCCACCATGCGCAGCCATGGGTTTTTAATCTTTGTGAGTTCAGAGAAAAATCTAATGAATTTTTAAGTTTTCACTGAACTATGTCCTTTCACCACTTGACCTTACAATATACAAGGGCCAGAACAAACATGTGAAAGCTCATTTTCCAGAACTGCCTGGTATGTGCACTTGCAGAACTGAGGGTAGTCCCAGGCCTGAACACTTTAGAACAACCAGAGAAGCCTAAAAGATTTCAAGTTTAGTTTTTGTCCAAGGTCCCTGTTGTGAGGGCATAAGAAGACAAGAGAGTTGAGTGATTGCCTTAATATCTGTTACAAATGATACCTGACTCCCTGTAACACAGTCCATATGCAAAAAAAAATTTTGTCTCTCCCATTCTTTTTTTCTTCAAAAATTGATATGTACTGGCTGGCATTTTCTGTAAAGAGAGAGTAAATGTACAGGGCTAGCCTTTTTGGATGTTTAAGCACATTAATTTTCCAAGGAGGAAATAAAAGGTGAGTTTGAGTTTATGGCCATAGATAATGACGTTACAGATCTATTTGTGTCTTAATTTAACAGTGATCACTGGGACTTGAAAATGACATACTTTTCTTCTGTTTGGCAATTCTATTGGTTAAAAAATACCTCAGATTATTTTACTTTAAGATGTGATTATTGGTTTTGGAATATAGATAGAATCTGATAACAATATTTATTGGTCACTATTGGGCCCCTAATTTGGCTAAGATCAGAATTCTGGAACCTCTGTGAGCCCACTAACATCATGTTTTGTCCAAATGTATATCTCCAGAACCCAGTATGCTTGGTCTTAAAGTATGTACCTAACATTAAATGAGGTTGAATAAAATGCAACTACATTTTAATTTCTGTGAAATAGTATATAGTGAAAAGTGGAAGCTTTGACATTATAGTCAGGAAAATGTTTCAACTTCCAGGTTATTTGTTGAATTGATGTTTGTTCCTTCTGTGACCCAGTCAGGGTATTTAACAACTCTGAGCCTGATATCCTAATCTGAAGAATGAAAATAATCATACCTACTGCACAGGGCTATTGTAAATATTAAAGGAGATAATGTAATACACTTGTTGCTTGGTAATTTTATTTGTAAAGTCTTATTAATATGTTAACTTTTATGTTTTATGATGATTATAATTTACTATTCGGGAAATTAAATTCTCTGTCTCTCCTCCACTCCACATCAGACATGTATGTGTAAAAATAAATTTATGTATTTGATAAAAGTTTTGCCTTACTAAATAAACTATAAAATAAATCAAGCACCATTATATTTCACATACTGCAATAATCTGAACTGGACATTTAATTGTTTGAAAATTTTGATATATCAAACTCTTTAATTAAAAATATAAACAATTTAAATGCAATAAGTATTAAATACAATGGAAGATTATAGCAATTTTATGGAAAGATAATGATGTCATATTTTTAAAAAATTCTTTCTTTACAAAAATATAAGTAACATAATATTAGACACATAGAAAACTAAGAGATTAGCTGGGCACAGTGACTCACGCCTGAAATCTCAGTGCTTTGGGAGGCTGAGAGTTCATGAATAGCCTGGACAACACAGTGAGACCTTGTTTCACAAAACATTTTTAAAAATATATTACTCGGGGCCAGGCGTGGTGGCTCATACTTGTAGTCCCAGCACTTTGGGAGGCCGAGGTGGGTGGATCACGAAGTCAGGAGTTCAAAACCAGCCTGGCCAAGATGGTGAAACCCTGTCTCTACTAAAAATACAAAAATTAGCTGGGCATGGTGGTGGGTGCCTGTAATCCCAGCTACTTGGGAGGCTGAGGCAGAGAATTGCTTGAACCCAGGAAGCGGAGGTTGCAGTGAGCCAAGATCATGCCACTGCACTCCAGTCTGGGCAACAAGGTGAGACTCTGTCTCAAAAAGAAAGAAAAAAAATTATATATATATATATATATTAGTCAGGCATGGTGGCCCATGCCTGTAGTCCTGCGACTAAGGAGGCTAAGATGGGAGGATTGCTGGAGCCAAGGAGTTAGAGGTTGCAGTGAGCTATGATCGTTCCACTGTACTCCAGCCAGAATGATAGAGCAACACCCTGTCTAAAAAATTTAAAAAGGTAAAAACAAATACAAAGAGATTAAAGTATTAAAGTGTGTATATATGCATAAAAAAATTTTGTTTACATAATTTTCAAATATTTAAGCATCCACTATAAAGATTTTTAATGTTGCTTTAAAGTTTGGGCATACATACTTAGTTCTTTTTCTTTTTTAATACTTTAAGTTCTGGGATACATGTGCAGAATGTGCAGGTTTGTTACATAAGTATACACATGCCATGATGGTTTGCTGCGCCCATCCACCGGCCATCTACATTAGGTATTTATCCTAATGCTATCCCTCCCCTAGCCCCCCACCCCCAACAGGCCCCAATGTGTGATGTTCCCCTCCCTGCGTCCATGTGTTCTCATTGTTCAACTCCCACCTATGAGTGAGAACATGCGGCATTTGGTTTTCTGTTCCCATGTTAGTTTGCTGAGAATGATGGTTTCCAGCTTCACCCATGTCCCTGCAAAGGACATGAACTCATCCTTTTTTATGGCTGCATAGTATTCCATGGTGTATATGTGCCACATTTTCTTTATCCAGTCTATCATTGATGGGCATTTGGGTTGGTTCCAAGAATTTGCTATTGTGAATAGTGCCGCAATAAACATACATGTCCATGTTTCTTTATAGTAGAATGATTTATAATCCTTTGGGTATATACCCAGTAATGGAATTGCTGGGTCAAATGGTATTTCTGGTTCTAGATCACTGAGGAATTGCCACACTGTCTTCCACAATGGTTGAACTAATTTACACTCCCAGCAACAGTGTAAAAGCATTCCTATTTCTCCAAAGCCTCTCCAGCATCTGTTGTTTCCAGACTTTTTAATGATTGCCATTCTAACTGGCATGAGATGGTATCTCATTGTGGTTTTGATTTGCATTTCTTTGATGACCAGTGATGACGAGCTTTTTTTATATATTTGTTGGCTGCATAAATGTCTTCTCTTTTGAGAAGTGTTTGTTCATATCCTTTGCCCACTGTTTGAAGGGTTTTTTTTTTTTTTTCTTATAAATGTGTTTAAGTTCTTTGTAGATTCTGGATATTAGCCCTTTGTCAGATGGATAGATTGCAAAAATTTTCTGCCATTCTGCAGGTCACCTGTTCACACTGATGATGGTTTCTTTTGCTGTGCAGAAGCTCTTTAGTTTAATTAGATCCCATCTGTCAATTTTGCCTTTTGCTGCCATTGCTTTTGGTGTTTTAGACATGAGGTCTTCTCCCATGCCTATGTCCTGAATGGTATTGCCTAGGTTTTCTTCTAGGATTTTTATGGTTTTAGGTCTTACATTTAAGTCTTTAATCCATCTTGAGTTAATTTTTGTATAAGGTGTAAGGAAGGGGTCCAGTTTCCGTTTTTTGCATATGGCTCACCAGTTTCCCCAGCACCATTTATTAAATAGGGGATCCTTTCCCGATTGCTTTTTTTGGTCAGGTTTGTCAAAGATCAGATGGTTGTAGATGTGTGGCCTTATTTCTGATGCCTCTGTTCTGTTCCATTGGTCTATATCTCTGTTTTGGTACCAGTACCATGCTGTATTGGTTACTGTAGCCTTGTAGTATAGTTTGAAGTCAAGTAGCAGGATGCCTCCAGCTTTGTTCTTTTTGCTTAAGATTGTCTTGGATATAGAAGCTCTTCTTTGGCTCCATATGAAATTTAAGGTATTTTTTTCTAATTCTGTGAAGAAAGTCAATGGTAGCTTGAAGGGGATAGCATTGAATCTATAAATTACTCTGGGCAGTATGGCCATTTTCATGATATTGATTCTACTTATCCATGAGCATGGAATGTTTTTCCATTTGTTTTTGTCCTCTCTTATTTCCTTAGCAGTGGTTTGTAGTTCTCCTTGAAGAGGTCCTTCACATCCCTTGTAAGTTGTATTCCTAGGTATTTTATTCTCTTGGTAGCACTTGTGAAAGGGAGTTCACTCACGATTTGGCTCTGTTATTGGTGTATAGGAATGCTTGTGATTTTTGCACATTGACTTTGTATCCTGAGACTTTGCTGAAGTTGCTTATCATCTTAAGGAGATTTTGGGGTAAGACAATGGGGTTTTCTAAATATACAATCATATCATCTGCAAACAGAGACAATTTGACTTCCTCTCTTCCTATTTGAATACACTTTACTTATTTCTCTTGTCTGATTGTCCCCACCAAAACTTCCAATACTATGGTGAATAGGAGTAGTGGAGAGAGCATCCTTGTCTTGTGCCAGTTTTCAAAGGGAATGCTCCCACCTTTTGCCGATTCAGTATGATATTGGATGTGGGTTTGTCATAAATAGTTCTTATTATTTTGAGATACATTCCATTAATACCTAGTTTATTGAGAGTATTTAGCATGAAGGGATGTTGAATTTTATCAAAGACCTTGTCTCCATCTATTGAGATAATCATGTGGTTTTTGTCATTGGTTCTGTTTATGTGATGCATTACATCTATTGATTGCATATGTTGAATGAGTCTTGCATCCCAGGGATGAAGCCAACTTGATCATGGTGAATAAACTTTTTGATGTGCTTCTGGATTCAGTTTGCCAGTATTTTATTGAGGATTTTCACATCGATGTTCATCAGGGATATTGGCCTGGAATTTTATTTTTTTTGTTGTTGTGTCTCTGCCAGGTTTTGGTATCAGGATGATGCTAGCCTCATAAAATGAGTTAGGGAGGAGTACCTCTTTTTGTATTGTTTGGAATAGTTTCAGAAGGAGTGGTACCAGCTCTCCTTTTTATCACTGGTAGAATTCAGCTGTGAATCCGTCTGGTCCTGGGCTTCTTTTTGGTCAGTAGGCTATTAATTACTGCCTCAATTTCTGAACTTGTTATTGGTCTATTCAGGGATTTGACTTCTTCCTGGTTTAGTCTTGGGAGGGTGTATGTGTCCAGGAATTTATACATTTCTTCCAGATTTTCTAGTTTATTTGCATAGAGGTGTTTATAGTATTCTCTGATGATAGTTTGTATTTCTGTGGGATCAGTGTTGATCTCCCCTTTATCATTTTTTTATTGTGTCTGTTTGATTCTTGTCTATTTTATTCTTTATTAATCTGGCTAGCGGTCTATTTTGTTAATCTTTCCAAAAATCTAGCTCCTGGATTCATTGACTTTTTGAAGGATTTTTTGTGTCTCTGTCTCCTTCAGTTCTGCTCTGATCTCAGTTATTTCTTGTCTTCTGCTAGCTTTTGACTTTGTTTGCTCTTGCTTCACTAGTTCTTTTAATTGTGATGTTAGGGTGTCAATCTTAGGTCTTTCCCGCTTTCTCCTGTGGGCATTTAGTGCTATAAATTTCCCTCTAAACACTGCTTTAGATGTGTCCCAGAGATTCTGGTACATTGTCTCTTTGTTCTCATTAGTTTCAAATAACTTATTTATTTCTGCCTTAATTTCGTTATTTACCCAGTAGTCATTCAGGAGCAGGTTGCTCAGTTTCCATGCAATCGTGCAGTTTTGAGTGAGTTTCTTAATCCTAAGTTCTAATTTGATTGCACTGTGGTCTGAGAGACTGTTATGATTTCCGTTATTTTGCATTTGCTGAGGAGTATTTTACTTCCAATTAGGTGGTCAATTTTAGAATAAGTGTAATATGGTGCTAAAAAAAATGTATGTTCTGTTGATGTGGGGTGCAGAGTTCTACAGATGTCTATTAGGTCCGCTTGGTACAGAGCTGAGTTCAAGTTCTAAATATCCTTGTTAACTTTCTGTCTCGTTGATTTGTCTAATATTGACAGTGGGGTGTTAAAGTCTCCCACTATTATTGTGTGGGAGTCTAAGTCTCTTTGTAGGTCTCTAAGAACTTGGTTTATGAATCTGGGTGCTCCTCTATTGGGTGCATACATATTTAGGATAGTTAGCTCTTCTTGTTGCATTGATCCCTTTACTGTTATGTAATGCCTTTCTTTGTCTTTTTTGATCTTTGTTGGTTTAAAGTCTGCTTTATGAGAGACTAGGATTGAAACCCCTGCTTTTTTTTTGCTTTCCATTTACTTGGTAAATATTCCTCCATCCCTTTATTTCGAGCCTGTGTGTGTCTTTCCACGTTAGATTGGTCTCCTGAATATAGCACAATGATGGTTCTTGATTCTTTAACCAATTTGCCAGTGTGTGTCTTTTAATTAGGGCATTTGGCCCATTTACATTTAAGGTTAATGTTGTTATGTGTTAATTCGATCCTGTCATTATGATGCTAGCTGGTTGTTTTGCCCATTAGTTGATGCAGTTTCTTCATAGTGTTGATGGCCTTTACAATTTGGTATGTTTTTGCAGTGGCTGGTACCAGTTTTTCCTTTCTGTATTTAGTGCTTCATTCAGGAGCTCTTGTAAGGCAGGCCTAGTGGGGACGAAGTCTCTCAGCATTTGCTTGTCTGTAAAGAATTTTATTTCTACTTCACTTATGAAGCTTAGTTTGGCTGGATATGAAATTGTGGGTTAAAATTCTTTTCTTTAAGAATGTTGAATATTGGCCCCCACTCTTCTGGCTTGTAGGGTTTCTGCAGAGAGATCCACTGTTAGTCTGATGGGCTTCCCTTTGTGGGTAACCCAACCTTTCTCTCTGGCCGCCCTTAACATTTTTTCCTTCATTTCAACCTTGGTGAATCTGACAATTATGTGTCTTGGGGTTGCTCTTCTTGAGGAGTATCTTTGTGGTGTTCTCTGTATTTCCTGAATTTGAATGTTGGCCTGTCTTGCTAGGTTGGGGACGTTCTCCTGGATAATATCCTGAAGAGTGTTTTCCAACTTGGTTCCATTCTCCCTGTCACTTTCAGGTACACCAATCAAATGTAGGTTTGGTCTTTTCACAGAGTCCCATATTTCTTGGAGGCTTTGTTTGTTCCTTTTCATTCTTTTTTCTCTAATCTTGTCTTCATGCTTTATTTCATTAAGTTGATCTTTAATCTCTGATAACCTTTCTTCTGCTTGATTTGGCTATTGATACTTGTGTATGCTTCACGAAGTTCTCGTGCTGTGTTTTCAGCTTCATCAGGTCATTCATGTTCTGCTCTAAACTGGTTATTCAAGTTAGCAATTCCTGTAACCTTGTTTTCAAGGTTCTTAACTTCCTTGCATTGCGTTAGAACATGCTCCTTTAGCTCAGAGTTTGTTATTACCCACCATCTGAAGCCTACTTCTGCCAATTCATCAAATTCATTCTCCATCCAGAGTTTTTCCCTTGCTGGCGAGGAGTTGCGATCCTTTGGAGGAGAAGAAGCATTCTGGTTTTTTAAATTTTCAACCTTTTTGCGCTGGTTTTTCCTTATCTTCGTGGATTTGTCTGCCTTTGGTCTTTGATGGTGACCTTCATATGGGGTTTCTGTGTGGACGTCCTTTTTGTTGATGTTGATGCTATTCCTTTCTGCTTGTTACTTTTCCTTCTAACAGTCAGGCCTCTCTGCTGCGGGTCTGCTGGAGTTTGCTGGAGGTCCACTCCAGACCCTGTTTGCCTGGATCACCAGTGGAGGCAGCAAAACAACAAAGATTGCTGCCTATTCCTTGCTCTGGAAGCTTCATCCCAGAGGAGCACCCGCCAGATGCCAGCCATAGCTCTCCTGTATGAGGTGTCTTTCAACCCCTGCTGGGAGGTGTCTCCTAGTAGGGAGGCACAGGGGTCAGGGACACACTTGTGGAGGCAATCTGTCCCTTAGCAGAGCTCAAGCGCTGTGCTGGGAGATCCACTGCTCTCTTCAGAGCTGGCAGGCAGGAACGTTTAAGTCTGCTGAAGCTGTGCCCACTGCTGCCCCTTCCCCCAGGTGCTCTTTCCCAGGGAGATGAGTTTTATCTATAAGCCCCCGACTGGGGCTGCTGCCTTTCTTTCAGAGATGCCCTGCCCAGAGAGGAGGAATTTAGAGAGGCAGCCCAGCTACAGCAGCTTTGCCATGCTGCAGAGGGCTCCACCCAGTCCAAACTTCCTGGCAGCTTTGTTTATACTGTGAGGGGAAAACCGCCTACTCAAGCCTCAGTAATGGTGGAAGTCCCTCCCGCCACCAAGCCCAAGCATCCCATGTCGACTTCAGACTGCCGTGCTGGCAGCAAGATCCCTTTTTCAAGCCAGTGGATCTTAGCTTGCTGGGCTCTGTGGGGGTGGGATCCACTGGGCTAGATGGCTTGGCTCCCTGGCTTCAGCCCCCTTTCCAGGAGAGTGAATGTTTCTGTCTCACTGGCGTTCCAGGCGCCACTGGGATATGAAAAAAACTGCAGCTAGCTCAGTGTCTGCCCAAACGTCTGTCCAGTTTTGTGCTTGAAATCCAGCACCCTGGTGGTGTACTGACCCGAGGGAATCTCCTGGTCTGCAAGCTGGGAAGACCATGGGAAAAGCATAGTATCTGGGCTGGAATGCACCTTTCCTCACAGCACATGGCTTCCCTTGGCTAGGTGAGGGAGTTCCCCAATCCCTTGCACTTCCCGGGTGAGGCGACACCCCACCCTGCTTCTGCTCACCCTCCGTGGGCTGCACCCACTGTCTAACCAGTCCCAGTGAGATGAGCCAGGTACCTTAGTTAGAAATGCAGAAATACCCCACCGTCTGCATTGATCTAGCTGGGAGCTGCAGACTAGAGCTTTTCCTATTGGCCATCTTGCCAACCACCATGCTACTCTTTTCCTTAGTTCTTATTTTTAGAAACTATAATTTTTAAAATTATTTTTGAATAGGTTTACTTATATAACAAAGTTGGTCTACAAATTAATATTTCAAAAAAATTATAGAGTAATTTAAGTTATTTTAGCACTCCTTTTACTCTTAGAAGTATCTCAGTTTAGTTGATGTGATCACCTCACAATCACAGACAATAATAATTGCTCACTGCCTTGTACATTAATCCTCATATCATCAACTCATCATCTCTGAAGAGCATATGACAGGTTGATTGTGCCTTATCCAACATGTTTGGGACCAGAAGTATTTTGAATTTTGGAATTTGGAATATTTGCATATAGATGATAAAATACCTTGGGAATGGGACTGAAGTCTAAACATGAAATTCATTTATGTTTCATATACTCCTTATAAACATAGACTAAAGGTAATTTGATATAATATTTTTAATAATATTGTGCATGAAACAAAGTTCTAACAGTGTTTTTGACTGTGACCCATCACATGAGGTCATATGTGGAATTTCTACTTGTGGTGTCATGTCAGTGCTCAAAAAGTTTCAGATTTCAGAGTATTTCAGATTTTGCATTTTCAGATTAGGGATACTCAACCTGTATTATCTTTATTTTACAATGAGAATACCAAAGACAGGGAGGTTACAACCTGATATTGCACATCTGTTAGTAGTTCACTCCCTTTGATTTCAAAGCCCAAGCTTTTCGACTCTTTTTAAAAACAGAATTCTTTCACTGTTTTACTAATATTATCTTTCAAAGGCCCTCTGTCATCTTATAATAAATTGGTATTCAAAACTAAAATACATCTTTATACAATTTCTGTTTACGTGTATTAGGATCCATGGGAAAATGTTTTTCAAACTTTTTCAAGTGTTCATTTAACATAATATATCTCATACTATTTATAAAAAAGTTTGGAACATTGAAATTAAACAATGTCCTTGGAGCACTAAAGGCAACTAGTAGTATGAGAAATAGTAGACACTGTCAGAATTTAAAAATCAATTAACTTAAAATCAACTGTGGTAGCAAAATAATGAACAACTCATTAATTGTAGTAATTATATAAGGACCTTAAGATAAGCAAATACATCTGGCAAATAAAATTGAAATCAACAAAAACAATTTATTAAAGGACAAATCCCAAATGTGTAAGACCCCTAAAATACTATTTTTCCTTTATATCTCTGTAATCCATAGTTCCTACTTCATTTAGCCATTGTACTCTTTCAGTCAAAAATTAAAATACTTTAGAAAATATTTAAAATTTGTATGATAACATTCAAATAATTGTTTGAACAAATAATTGCTAGTATTTCCCTGAAAAACTAAAGCACTGTAGGAGTTTAACAGTACCGATGGAGAAATACGTGTCAAACTAAATTGTCTGCAACTATGAATTTAGATCTTAGTTCAAAATGATAAAGGAAGAACAGGCCAGGAACTCAGAATATTTTCCAATTCAATGTGCACAATATGCTCCTAAAACTTCTTTATAATGAGAGTAGTAAGGTTAATCAACCTACAAGAGGTTGAACATAAGGCATAGCACTACAGCTACTTAAATTGCAATTTTAAATTTATGTCTTTCTCTCTTTTTCGGTATTCCCCCTTTCCTCTTCTCTTAAGAAGAAAAGGAATATAGAACTACACATAAATCTTAGCTCTATCACTTACTAACTACACACATATGAGCATTTTACTTGGTTTCCTAATCTACATGAGTGGAATAATGAAACCATCTCTGCAGGGTTACTGCAAAGGTTAACTCTGAGCATTTGGCACCTGGCCATCACTCAGTATAGAGTAGTTGTTATTTTCCTTATTGCATCTGTGGGGTTTATGATGACCACTGTTTCATAAAATAATAGAATCTTGGTTGTCACCCAGATGAATCTGTAGATCAATGTAGAAATTTCTTCCACAGAGTGCTTCAAAGGAAATATTATTTTAAGATACTATTAAACATTTAAATATCTTCCAGTCATGTGGAAGGAGAATATTTATTCTGTTTGGTTGAGAGAGTAGAACTAGGAAGAATTAAGTAAGGTTTTGTGGAGTATGATTTCACCTCAACCAAGGCAAGAATAACTTAACAACCAGAACTGGTTAACAGAGAATTGGGTGTTTTGGGGAGGTAATGAGTTTCCTTATCATAGGAAGTGTTCACTTAGAAGCTCTCTGGTATTAAGTCAGGAATGGAAAGGGGAATCTGAAGTTCTATAATCAAAAGGGATGAGAAATGACACTGACATTCTTGTATTTCATTTTGTTTTTCCTTTCCTTTCTGAAACATATAGACAGGACTAAATTGGTTGGTTTAATATTTATTCTCTAGGTTTATTTTTGCTTGTGAGTTCTCCCATCCCAGCACTGAACAGTGTTATGGTAAATGAGGGCAGTTCTTGCCTTTTCAATCCAGAGGTGCATGATTAAAGTTCTAGACACAGCTCTACTGTCAGAATAAGCAATATCTAGTGACAAAGAATGAGAAGACACATCCTGATCTCCTAGAGTGACCCTTTGAACATGACAATCTGATCAAGTAATATCTATCAGTTATCAATCCCTGCATAGCAAATTGCCCTAAACTTAGTGGCTAAAACTACATGTATTATGTTGCACAGTTCTTGAAGGTTAGAAATTCGAAAAACTTTATCTGGGTGGTTCTTGTTCAAAGTGTCTCAGGAGGTTGCTTGCAGTCAAGGTGTTGGCCAGGGTTGCAACCCTCTGAAGGCTTGACTGGAGCTGGGTGGTCTACTCCCAACATGACTTACTCACATAGGTGTTACCAGGAGACCTTAGACCCTTACCAAGTGGGACTCTCTATAAGGGTGCCCGAGTGTCCTGATAGTATGTCACCTGGTTTGCCCAAAGTAAGGAATTCAAGAAAGAGCCAGGAGGAATTCACAATGTTTTTTATGTCTTAATTTCAGACATTGCTCACAGTCACTTCCACCACATTCTATTCCTTGGAAGTGAGTCACTAAACACAGTTCACACGAAGAATATAAGATAATTTATGGGCATATTTTAAAACCACCATAGCCTTTTTAAAACCAGTCAATAACTCATACTTTCTTAAAAAATAAGGTCCAAGCAGCTTCATATTTTTCAATAATAATCTAGCCGCTGCTTTCTTCCCCACAATTTCATTCCTATAATGGCCCCCTAAACCCACTACTCCAATAATCTTAAACTGCATAGAATTCCCCAAATAGATCAAACTATTGACAACTTTGTCCATTTACTGGGGCTACCTAAACCTGCTTTGCCCTTCCTTCCCTGTCTATCTGACAATATCCATTCATTGCATCTCAGTTGAAAGTTCATTTTAAATACAAAGCCCTTCCTGACTCCTTGAAGGAGAAAGAAATTTAAATAAATATTCATATAAAATAGAAAGGGATACACACACACACACACACACACACACACACACACAAAGAGAGAAAGTGTGTGTTTGAAAGAGAAAGCTAAAAACAGGATCCAGAGGCATTTTCTGAATTGTATAGTATGGGAAGAGTGACTTTCCTCATGGAGTCTAAGGATTTCTCGTGACCAATTTATTTTGTATTTACAGTACCTAGCACAGTACTTTACACAGTAATTACAGAATAACAAATCACTTTCATGTTGCCTCAATTTTCCAACATAAGTGAGAATCTTTCTTAAGGTTTTTTTTGTTTGTTTTAGAGGTTAATTTCAATGTTTGACCGAAGTAGAAAACTAAAAACACAAAATATTTGTAGATGAGATCCACTTTGTCCCAGAAATAAATGATTATTCTCTTTTCTCTTTCTCACAAATATGAATTTGTCATATAATGGAGAAAATTTTCCTGAGGAATACTTTTCACTTTGTCATATAAATCTATCTGAATATATACACCACACTTAATTGAAGCAGTTGTGGACCTGGATCAAAGAAATGGGATTCCTTGGGTGTCCAGCCCCTGTCAAAGGATACCTTTATTGCAAATCTATTGAAAAGATACTTCCTTTTAACAGAAGTCACTGAGGCCTAGACTTTAGAGCATGAGAAAGGAGCTGGGCACTCTGTAGTCAAGTGTGTTGAGTACAGAGTGTAAATGTATGTGTTTATGGTGGCTGATGATGTTGAGGACATAGCTCAGTCACTACCCAATTCTTGGTAAGCTCCATCCCTTTTGCTTCTGAGTAGAAGAGAGTTCCAGGAAAGGGTGAGACACTTTCCTTGTTAGTGAAAACCCAAAGACTTGAACTTGCCTCGTCTCTGGGAGAGGAAAACAGACATTCTGTAAGGAGGTAGGGAAGGGAAGATTGCAGATTCTGATACACATTCCTACTTACCTCTTATTATCTCATTATTTCCATTTCTAATAACTATGATTCTGATCATGAAATATGTCTTCTTTGCTCATTCCTTAAACAAAGGCATTAATGTCTTTATCTCAGCCTTTCTTATTTGCTGTACACCTTCAAACGCTAGCAATTTTGGCTACACATGGAAGTTTTGAAAAGCTCAGAAGAACAATGAGCGATAATGCTAATCCTTAGCCGTAATTATACATTAATAATAATTACAAAACAATCACTCTATAAAACAGGGTCTCACAATGTTTTTTAAGTCACCTACTGTTGTCTCATATTTTCTTTGTCAATACTTAGCAATATCATTGTTATATCAGAACAATTTATTGCCCTAATAGCAAACTCTGGTACACCTATGGGACTATTTTATACATAGTTTAGGAAACACATAACATGTTTTAGAGCTTGCTGGATATGATGCAAACATCTCACCTATTATAAAGAAAGTATATTCTATTCTACAGAACATCACAGTATTGCTTTCCCCAACATTCTCCAGGATAGATTAGTATTAAAAGTTGTGCTCACATTTTGCAAAAGTGAAATGTAGGCCTTTATGAGAACTCGGTAGAGCACTTAAGAAGGATTTGAAATATATGTATATGTGTCAAAAGGAATGCCTTACTTTACTGACAATTTCTGGTTTACATTCATATCAAAAATTTGTTATTTTCTAAATTAATGAATATATTTATTTTATTTATAAGATTAATAAATTTGTGAGGGAAAAAGAAATAAAACTGTATTGGGGTCCCCAGAGAAGACGGAGCAAGATGGCCAAATAGAAGCCCCCAGCAATCATGTCTCCTGTAGGAACACAAAATTGAACAACTGTCCACTCACACTAAAGCAACTTTATAAGAACTAAAAATCAAGTAAACAATCACAGTTCCTCATTCTAACATCACACTAAGGAAAGAGACACTGGAGAGGGTAGGAAAGATAGTCTTGAATTGCTACCCCTTTCCTATCCCCTGGTAGTAGCTAGTAGCTGCATAGCACAGAGACAGAATATGTGTAATTGGGAAAGGGAGAGCGCAGTAATTGTGGAACTTTGCGTTGGAACTCAGTGTTGCCTTGTCACAGCAGAAAGCAATATGAAGCAGAATTCAGCCAATCCTCACAGAGGGAGCATTTAGACCAGCCCTAGCAAAAGGCAAATCATTTGTCCCAGCAGTGGAAACCTGAATTCCAGCAAGCAGCACCACCATCGGCTAAGGAACTTTGGGATCCTAAATAAATTTGAAAGGCACTGTAGGCCTCAAGGACTGCAGTTTGTGGGAAAGGCCTAGTGCTATGCTGGGCTTGAAGCCAGTGGGCTTGGAGTGAACACAAGCTAGTGAGACATCATCACCAAGCACAGTCCTGAAGTTTTCATTCCAGGATCTAGCTCCCAGACATTTCTAGACACACCCAGGACCAGAAGGGAAGCCTCTGCCTTGAAGGAAAGGGACCCATTCCTGGCAGAATTTACCACCTGCTGAATCAAGAGCCCTTGAGCCCTGAATAATCAGCAGTGGTAGCCAGGCAATACTTTCCATGGGCCTTGGGTGAGACTAAGAGCTGTATTGACTGCAAGTATTATTAGTCCATTATCACACTGCTATGAAAAATGACCTGATACTGGGTGATTTATAAAGAAAAGAGGTTTAATTGACTCACAGTTCCACATGGCTGGGGAAACCTCAGGAAACTTACAATCATGGCATAAAGTGACAGGAAAGAAAGTCACATCTTGCCATTGTGAGCAGAAGAGAGAGAGAGAGAGACAGAGAGAGAGAGAGAGAATGAATGGGGAAGTTCCACACTTTTAAACCATCAGATCTCATGAGAACTCCCTCACCATCATGAGAACAGAAAAGAAGAAATCCACCCCTATGCTCCAATCTCCTCCCACCAGGCCCCTCTCCTGACATGTGGGGATTACAATTCAACATGAGATTTGGATGGGGACACAGAACCAAACCGTATCCTTCTGCTCCTGGCCCCTTCCAAATATTATTTCCATCTTACATTTCGAAACCAATCATGCCCTCTCAACAGTCCCCCAAAGTCTTAACTCATTCTGGAATTAACTCAAAAGTCCAAGTCCAAAGTTTCATCTGAGACATGGCAAGTCCCTCCTACCTATGAGCCTGGAAAATAAAAAACAAGTTAGCTACTTCCAAGATACATTGGGGAGGTATCGGGTAAATGCTCCTATTCCAAAAGGGATAAATTGACCATTTTATAATGGGACAAATGGACAATGGGGCCACAGACCCCATGCAAGTCCAAAACCCAGCAGGGCAGTTATTAAATCTTAAAGCTCCAAAATCCCCTTTCACTTCATGTCTCATATCAGGGCACACTGATTCAAGAGGTGGGCTCCCACAGCCTTGGGAAACCCCATTCCTGTGGTTCTGAAGGGTACAGTTCTGTGACTGCTTTCATGATCTGGCATTCAGTGCCTGAGGCTTTTCCAGGTGGATGGTACAAGCTGTCAATGGATCTGCCATTCCGGGGTATGGAAGACAGCAGCCCTCTTCTCACAGCTCCACTAGGAAGTGCCCCAGTGGGAACACTGTATGGGGGCTACACCTCACATTTCCCCTCTGCACTGCCCTAGTAGAGGTTCCCCATGAGGGCTTCACTGCTGCAACAGACTTCTGCCTGAATATCCAGGTGTTTCCATACGTCCTCTGAAATCTAGGCAGAGGTTTCCAAACCTCAATTCTTGCCTTTGGCACACCTGCAGGTCCAACACCATGTGGAAGCTGCCAGGGCTTAGGACTTGCACCCTCTGAAGAAACAGCCTGAGCTGTACCTTAGCTCTTTTTAGCCACAGCTGGAGCTGAAGTGTCTGGGATGCACTGCACCAAGTTCCAAGGCTGCACAGAGCAGCAACAGGGCCCTGGGCCCAGCCCATGTAACCATTTTTCCCTCCTAGGCCTCCAGGCCTGTAGTGGCGGGAACTGCTGTGAAGATCTCTGACATGCCTTGGAGACATTTTCCCCATTGTCTTGGCTGCTAACATTTGGCTTCTCATTACTTATGCAAATTTCTGCAGCCAACTTGAATTTCTCCCCAGAAAATGGGTTTTTCTTTTCTACCTCATGGTCAAGCTGCAAATTTAACAAACTTCTTTGCTCTGCTTCCCTTTTCAACATAAATTCTAATTTCAGAGCATCTCTTTCTTCACACTTATGAGCATACACTTTTAGAAAAAACCAGGCCATATCTTGAATTCTTTTCTGCTTAGAAATTTCTTCCACTAAATACCCTAAATCATCTCTCTTAAATTTAAAGTTCCACAGATCTCTAGGGTAGGGACAGCATGCAGCCAGTCTCTTTGCTAAAGGATAGCAAGAGTGGCCTTTGCTCCAGTTCCCAAGAAATTTCTCATCACCATCTGAGACCACCAGAGCCTGGAATTCATTGTCCACATCATTATCAGTATTTTGGCCAAAATCATTCAACAAGTCTCTAGGAAGTTCTAAACTGTCCTACATCTTCCTGTCTTCTTCTGAGCCCTCCAGACTATTCCAATTTTTGCCCATCACCCAGCTCCAAAGTCACTTCCACATATTCAGGTATCTTCATAGCAGTGTCCTACTCCTGGTACCAATTTTCTGTATTAGTTTGTTATCACACTACTATAAATAACTGCATGAGACTAGGTAATTTATTTTAAAAAGAGGTTTAATTGACTCACAGTTCCACATGGCTCAGGGGGCCTCAGGAAACTTACAATTATGGAGAAGTCGAAGGGAAGGCAAGGCACATCTTACCATGATGGGGCAGGAGAAAGAGAGACAAAAGGGGGAAGAGCCACACTTTTAAACACTCAGATCTTGTAAGAACTCACTCACTATCATGAGAACAGCAAGGGGGAAATCTGTCCCCGTGATCCATTCCACTCCCATCAGGCCCCTCCCACAACACCTGGAATTACAATTTGACATGAGATTTGGGTGGGAACACAGAGCCAAACAATATCAACATTTGGAACTTGGGAAATTTGGGAATCCGCCTAAACCCAGCACATTGCCAGGTGTGATTGATAAGAAGAGAGACCCTGTCTGGGGAAAGCAGAGTGATATGGTTTGGCTGTGTCCCCATCCAAATCTCATCTTGAATTTTACCTCCCATAATTCCTATGTGTCATGGAATGGACCCAGTGGGAGGTAACTGAATCATGGGGATGGGTCTTTCTAGTGCTGTTCTCATGATAATAAATAAGTCTCACGAGATCTGATGGTTTTATAAATAGGAGTTCCCCTGCACAAGCCCTCTTTGCCTGCCAACATGTTAAGAAGTCCCTTTGCTCTTTCTTTGTCTTCTGCCATGATTGTGAGACCTCCCCAGTCATGTGTAACTGTGATTCCATTAAACCTCTTTCTTTTATAAATTACCCAGTCTCAAGTATGTCTTTATTAGCAGCATGAGAATGGACTAATACAGAGAGGAAAGAGTAAAGGGGACTGTCTTGCAGATTGGGTACCAGCTCAGCCACAGTGGAGTAGAGCAACAAGTAGGTTTCTGGGATCCCTGATTCCAGACCATGACTCCTGGACAGCATTTCTGGAGCTCCCTTTGGCCAGAGGGGAGCATAGTAGCCTGAAGGGAGTAACTCAGGACTGGCAGCACTCATGACAAGCTGACTGACGGGCCCTTGGACCTTGAGTAACATTGGTGGTAACCAGGTAGTATTTATCATGGTCCTGGGCCACTGGTGGCCATGGGGAGATACTGCTCTACTTGAGGGAAGGGGAGGGAAGAATGGTAATGACTTTGTCTTGAGGCTTGGGGGCCAGCACAGGCTCAGTAGAATAGAGCACCAGGTGGATTTCTAAAGTTCCCAACTCCAAGCATAGAGAGAGAGAGACTCTGTTTGTTTGCAGGCAAGTAAAGGAAGAGAAAAATAGTCTTTGCCTAGTAATACAGGGAATTCTACCCAAGACTGAGTCTGCAAGAGCCAAAGCATTATTCAGTCTGGGTTGCCCCCTAAAGCAGGTATGGCTACAGTGACCAAAGACTGAGATCACCACACCCAAGTCCCTTTGAATACCTGGAAAGCCTTCCCAAGAACAATGGTTAAAAACAAGCCCAGACTGCAAGTCTACAGCAAATACATAACTCTTTAATGCCCAGACAGTGAAGAATATCCACAAGCATCAAGACCAGCCAGGAAAACATGACCTCACCAAATGAACTAAATAAGGTGTCAGGGAACAATCTTAGAGAAACAGAGATATGTAACCTTTCAGACAGAGAATTCAAAACAGCTGTTTTGAGGAAGCTCAATGAAATCCAAGGTAACACATAAAAGGAATTCAGAATTCCATCACATAAGTTCAACAAATAAGGCCAGGCACGGTGGCTCACGCCTGTAATCCCAGCACTTTGGGAGGCCGAGGCGGGCGGATCACAAGGTCAGGAGATCGAGACCATCCTGGCTAACACAGCGAAACCCCGTCTCTACTAAAAATACAAAAAATTAGCCGGGTGAGGTGGCGGGCGCCTGTAGTCCCAGCTACTCGGGAGGCTGAGGCAGGAGAATGGCGTGAACCCCGGGGGGTGGAGCCTGCAGTGAGCCGAGATCGCGCCACTGCACTCCAGCCTGGGCGACAGCGAGACTCTGTCTCAAAAAAAAAAAGAGTAACAAAAAACAGTTTTCAATATGTTCATATGCATAAGCACCCAGAAACCCTAAGGAGATATTTCCGGCAGATTTTGCTTTTCTATTATTCAGAACTCCACCCCAAGTCCCCCAAACCCAGTCTACTCATGTTTTGTCTTAACTGCTTCTTTGCCCACACACTGGTAGATGAATTATTTTCCTCTTTGCTAATAACATCACTTTTTGAGTGAAAAACAAACCAGGGACTCTCTGGGCTTCTTCCCTCATCCACTCACTGTTACTGCCTCACAGTAGCCAAGAAGTTCAGCTTGCAGAGACCACTTCCCTTTGATTCTTTTCTCTTTTGTAAGGGGGAAGTGTCCAATTGTTCACCTTTTATTCTTTTACTTCTGTCACACTCATGTGGTCACAGCCCTTTGATGGTTGCACTTTGTTCTTTCCACCTAGAAGTCACACACATTGTCTTCACCTTCACAGTTTTAATGATGCCGCAAGATAGATCCCCATTGGAAATGAGATGTGATCTTTTATTTTTTAAAAAGTATTCCTAGAAGCTTCGGCTGGAATTAACTCTTAAAAACTCGTATAGTGCTTTGTACTTTTCTTACCTAGCACTTACAATAGTCACATGTTAATTCCCCCAAACCCCGTTTTTGGAAAATAGCCTGACCAGGGCCACACACTGACACATTGTACCACTCCAGGGGGCTATAAGTCATTCATAATGTATTCCATGTGAATGGATCTATAGAAAAAAATGCCCAATCAGTTAAACAAGCAAGGAAGCCTATTCAAGATGATTTTAATAAGGGAAAGAGATTAAACTCAACTCCAATTGAAACAAAAGGCTGGAGAGCTTTTAAGCACTAGGGTGAGCTAGTGGGAAAGTACGGGAGGTATTAGGGGAAAGGGAGATTTGTCAATGTGACTAGGCCATCTGTGTTTGCTAATTGCCACTTATAAAGGCCCCTACCCTCCCACAGAGATAAGGAGATAGGGGCTTCATCTTCCTTGATGATTACCTCTGGAAGAGATGGCTCTCAGGGCCTTGAAAAAGACTTTCCTGGGTTGTAGAAGATTTACTTCTGAAAGGAACAGAGAAAGAATTTAAAGGAATTCCAAGTTTTCTAATGCAAATACCCTGAGAAAGGGAGGTGAGACCTATAGTCATGAAGTAACCTAACTAAAGTTGATCCAAGCTGAAGGGAATGTGAAGGCATCTAGCAGGGCCACCTTGTGACAGGGAGAAATGTCACAGTGTAACACAGGTCTGACATATAATAGATGCTCAATAAATGTTGAATTCATGTGTGGGTCTATTTACATTAGGAATGGTAATAATACTGCCACCTAATATTGCCAGGAAGTCTATTTGGATATTCTGTGTAAAGAACTCAGCACAGGGCTTAAACGTTTTTTTAAAAAACCCTCATAAAGTTCATATATATATATATATATATATATATATATATATATAGAAAACAGCAAAACAATCTTTAAACAATTAGGTTGAAAGACCTTTTTCAATCTCCTGTTCTAAACACCACTCACTTTCCTTTCCCTACCCTTTCAAAGAGAGATTTACTTTCAGTATGGAGCACATTTTAAACGATCCTGAAAAGAATATTGAGCATATTTCATTCACTAACTGAACAAAAGTCATGAAACAAGTCAAAATGCATTATTATCCCAAGTGGGTATTAAGGTGGGTAGTGTGTGATGGAAATCTAGATAGTTTTAGAGGAAAAACAAAAAGTCGTTATTTAATCAAGTAAAGGCAGAAGAGTTTTTTTTAATTGAATTACAGGATTTGTAGTCAAGATTAAAGGCTGAATTGCAGACATGTTTTTTTTCATTTAGCAAAATGTTTGATTCATTAGCACATGAAATGTTAATTACTCATTTATTTTAAATTAGTTTAAATATGAGCTCCCACATGGGCTGACAGTTGTCTAAATTCTACAGAAAGTATTGATATAGGCCATGTGTACCCTAGAACATTCCCACCACACTGCTTAGTGAAGGAATCTAAAGATTCCTTTCATTAATTACCACTGGTCCTACAGGAATTTTTCTGATGCAGTAGGAAGTTGGTCTGTATGACTAGAATCTCATTTTCATAAGTATCATTAAACGTGCACTCTCATGTAATGAAGCAGTTCCCACAACCTGTCTGATAGCCACTCTAACACTGCCTTGTAATATGGCCACCATCGAAAGTGACAGTCAGCAGAGTGATTATGAGCCCAGGCTCCAATCTCAGTTCTTCCTCTCGCTAACAATGTGACTCTGGACAAGGATTAGCCTTCCCGTGACTCGGTCTCCTCACCTCTAAATAAAGATAATAACAGTAGCAATCTCACAAAAGTATTGAAGAGAGAAAAAGGATACTTACAGCAGTGCCTGGAACATAGTTATAATCCAGAAAATATTAGCTATTATTCTGCTCAAGGAATTCTCACATTGAGTAGACCCGTTCTCAGGCCTCAGTGCAGTGAGCAGTAGGACACAGGGTTATTTAGCAAAAAGTTATCCATTTGAGGACAGACGCTCTCATTAAAACTGAATGCTGACACTTTTACCAAATGACAGGATGCTAATGTTTCTTCATGGTGTTTCTTCATTGGTTTCTAGGGAGTATTTGGTTTCTTTTTCAGAAGATGTGCTTACATGGAATACTTCTACACTCTTTACTCTCATCCACACACTTCAGAAATCTAGTTCTTGTCCTAATAGCCTCAGTAAATTCTCTTTCGATTACTCCAGTCTATGGGAAATTCCCCCTCCTATGAATTGTATTATTTGGCTTATTATTTAGGTGGTATGTGTGTTGCTTAATTATGTCCTGGCTCATGTGGGCATTTGCGTTGGTTTATCTTAAAGTTGCAGTATTTTAAGATGGACATGTCTTGTGTCTCTGACTGTACTGTGGGCTCCTTGAAAAGTGAGATCAAGTGATAAGAGTTTTCTGAGCTACCACACCTGACACAGAGCTCTGCAGGAAATGCTTGGGAAGGAGGGAAAGGAAAAAGAGAGAAACAAACTTGACAACAATCATGTGTGGATCTGCGGCTGGCAAGCAGATGCCTCCTTCTGACCCAGAAATTTTGAGGGTACCAACTTTCATCAAAGACACAGATAGACAGGAATCACAAAGGAGAGGGAGAAGAAAGAAAACTTCTGAGATCAAAAACTAGAACAAAGATTTTCCTGTCATGGCATATATTGGGCAAGGATCCAAAGAGTTTTTTAATTAGCCAATTAATTTAATTGATTTACACAAAAGGAAATATATATGTTCACGTAAATTCGTATCTGTGATCATGTTATAAGTGTTTTCATTGTGGGGTAGGAGTCATCATTTTTTCATCTTCTGTGTGGCTTTCCCCTCTGATTTTTCTCTCTCTCCTTCCACCTGCAATAGTCCCTCATACCCACCACTATAAAGCAAATTCATGGTTATTCACTCAACCCTATACACATTTATATGGTAAGTGATATATAAAATAAATACAATTAGATCATATTTTATATATTTTTTCTACATTTTCTTTTTCTCTCTCAGCTAATAACTCCTGTAATTTCCTTCTTTTCAACTAATACATATTCTTTAGTAAGGGTAGAATTTTATTTTTATATTGGGTTATTCATTTATTTTCCATCTTTTGTCATTGCAAACAGTACCACAGTAAGGATTCCTATCTACCTGACTTCATATATTACTGCTTTCCTTTCTATGGAAAAGATTTCCACTAATGAGGTTGCTGGGTCAAAAGATTTTTGAAAGTTCAATTTTGATAGCTGCTGCCCAATTACTTTTCCGAACTCTTGTAATGCTTTATATTTCCACCAGTGATCTATGAAAGCACTCCTTATTTTATAACCCCTTCAGGAAAAATGCTGTAACTCTTCACTTTTAAAAAATAATTCCCCTTTAAAAGTATCCACTTTATTTTGGTATTCTTTTGGTCACTGAACTTGTCCCTCTGTACATAGGGCAGCTTTCCATTATACATATATTTCTAGTCATATATTCTAGTCATATATTTCTCATATTTCTTGTCTTTGTGATTTTTAGCTATTATGTTTATAATATGTAAATTTATGGCTAATATAGTTTCTTAAAAACTTGTGCCTTTATATTATAATAAATTTTGCACTTCTTTTCCTTTTTAATGATGTTAGACTCAAATTTCTAATAACCTAATATTGATTTTCCACTCTTACCTTTTTCTTTTTAAAAATATTTTATTTCTCTTTGTTTGGTACCCTTTTATTTTAATTATTTTCTTTAATTATCCACTTTAAATGTGTTTTTTTAATAGTGTATTGCTAGATTTTGCTTTGTGACCTAACATAATAAAAATAAAATCATTGATGTAGAAAAGAAACCAAAATATTTAAAATATTTTTATTCATAGACACATGATTCTAATGGGAAAAGGTTTTATTATAGTCGTTTTTACTTTCTGGGTCACCTCATAAGGTCTTGTTTATCATACAGAATATACATAATAGGCAACGTGGAAAGGAAAGTAGGAGATTGCAGAAAAAGAGATTTGGGAACATGGTGATAACAATTGCACCTTTTTCCCCTCCTCTCTCAAGATCAACCTAGCTTCCCCTCCTGCATCAGCCTTCTGCTTGACCCCACAGGCAGCTGTGTGCAAGATGGCCTTGAGTTCTGTGATAAAGTGGCCAGATTTAGGGAATAAAAATACAGGATATTCAGTCAGTCAAATTTAAACTTCAGATAATCAACAAATTCTGGGGGTTTTTTTGTTTTGTTTTGTTTTGTTTTTTCCACTGTAAGTATGTCCCATACAATATTTGGGACACACTTACACTAGGTTGGTGCAAAAGTAGTTGTGTTTCTGTCTTTTTTTTTTTTTTTTTTTTGAGATGGGATTCTTGATCTGTCGCCAGGCTGGAGTGCAATGGCACTATCTCAGTTCACTGCAACCTCTGCCTCCCGGTGGAGGTTGATTCTCCTGCCTCAGCCCCTTGAATAGCTGGGATTACAGGTAGGTGCCGCCATGCCCGGCTAATTTTTATATTTTTAGTAGAGACAGGGTTTTACCATGTTGGCCAGGATGGTCTCAATCTCCTGACGTCGTGATCCGCCCACCTCGGCCTCCCAAAGTGTTGCCATTCTTTCAATGGCAAAAATTGCAATTATTTTTGCACCAATCTAATAAAAAATTATCTGAAACTTAAATTTAACTGAGTGTCCTGTATTTCATCAATACCCTTACTCTATAATCTCATTACAGATAACTGGAGCAGGCCTTTCTTCATGGTGGTCTGAGCAAGTACCTGGAGACATTATTTGGGAGTCTTAACCTAGAAGCCAGAAGTAGCATATCCTGGGAAGACCCTGACACTCTGAGGTATACAGAGAGCACCTCTTCAGGAAGGAGGGAAAGAATACCATTTGACAATAACCCTATGTATAACAAGTTTAACTAATTCCCTGGACCCCAAAATGCCTACAGGAACCAAATGATTTGATCAAGACTTCCATGATACTGACACTGTGAAAACTTAAGGAAACCAGAGAGCAGACAGATTTCCATTAGGGACACCTTCCAGGTACTTCAGGTGCAAATGGTCAATAGGCCTGCTTCTGTATCTGAGATCGGGTTACAGGGGAGAAAAAGCTGGTTGGAAATCTACCAATTGTGAACTGCAACCACACACTCCATCTATTATGCTTCATCTATTACTATACTTGAGTTAAAGACAGAGGAAATAACCATCTAACTCATCGTCTAAGAATGTCAGTCAGAATGGATAGAACACATGTAAATGACAACTGAGAGCCCAAATTTAAAACACTAATAACTGAACTTACAAAATAAAAATGTAGCACACTAACATGGTGAACATAATTGTTCACAGTTGAACAATTCATTGGATGAACTGAAGTTGGAGATGACACTAGTGAAACCCTCCTCCCATCCAAGTGATCCTCAGTAGTCTAGAAGGTAGAATGGAAGAAAAACATTTCAAAGTAGAGGCAAAAGGTAGAAAAAAAATGAGGAAAAAGTTAATTAATTAATTATTATCATTATTATTGAAAATGAGTATTACTCTATTGCCCAGGCTGGAGTACAATGGTGCGACCTCAGCTCACTGCAACCTCCACCTCCTGGGTTCAAGCGATTCTCGTGCCTCAGACTCCCAAGTAGCTGGGATTACAGGAGCCTGCTATCATGCCCAGCTAATTTTTGTATTTTTAGTAGAGTTGGGGTTTCGTCATGTTGGCCAGGCTGCTCTCAAACTGCTGACCTCAAGTGATCCACCTGCCTCGACCTCCCAAAGTGCTGGGATTACAAGCATGAGCCACCATGCCCAACATGGAAAAAGTGAATTTAATATTGAATAATGAGAGCTCTAGAAGATGAAAAGGATGGAGGGGGTGCATTAATTATGTCATAGTAGAAGACATTATCTCTAAACTAAAGAAAACCCTAAGTCTACAGATTGAAAGATTGCACTGAAATTCACACCGAATTGTGAACAAAGGACATTTATCTAGGTATATCATACTATAATTTAAGTAATGGAAAAAATAAGGACATTGTCTTGGATATCTAATTTGCATTACTGGAGGCTAGAAGACAGTAGATTGGCATTTAGCATCTAGACACTGCTGAAAGGAAAGAACTAAAGCTCACAGAAGATTAGATGTGGATCTCCTACTTCATCTGGGTCTTCACCTGCATAGGTTTGTTTGCAAGCCCCCATACTGGGCCTTTTACTCAACCAGAGACTTCTGCCTGTTTCTGCCTCAGTGCCCTCTGATATCTGTTTCTACTAAAGCCCTTTGCCTGGGCCATTCTTTAAACTTCAGACTCAAATGGAAGACTTACCTGTGCCTGCATTAAAGCTACTTTGTATGTGATTTCTGTTTGAAATGTGAGAAAAGGTTATCCGTGATTCCTCCCATCCCAGCCATCCTTAGTTTTCTTCCGTAATGTACTTCAAGCATCTCTGACCTGAATGTGCCAACACTCACCTATCTTGTATTTCCTAGAAAATAGGCAAATTACTGCAGATTACAGAATATTCCCTCCACTTGGCTCTTGTTTAAGGGACCATTTCCCTGGAAGCTCTATTATGTTAAATGCTGCTGATCTGCAAAAATCTTTGGTTTGGGAGATGATCAAAAACAATCTTACTCCCCAGTGCTCTTCCAGTCTATTACTCCTCCACTCTCCTGTGTCATCCCCACTCCTCTGACCCTCAGCCATATGGCTGCACTACCCATATCTCCCACCTGGTCCCTTTCAATTCCTGACCTCCTGGTCACTCCCCTCAAATTAGTTGAACATCTTAGCATCTGGCTCATAGTTCTAACTCCAAAAATATTTAAACTTAAACAGTCATTTCTATAAAAGTATTTTATTCTATTCTGGTAATATTTTTATAGTTTTTCAAAAGACATGAAACTACTTTCAATTATAGCTTCTATGAAAGTAAAGCATTTATTCATCTTCGTTTGACTTCAAATATTGCATTAAAAGCTTAAATAGAAGTACACCTGATGTTCGTCTCTCCCTTAATAACTCTAAAGGTGAGAATTTACTGACAGATAAGCATTTATTAATACAAGATAAGAGATAAAAATGCAACTTCCTGATGAATACCAGAAGAGACAAAAAGCCTAAGTTCTGGAAATAAGAGTGCAAACATTGAGAAAATGAGTTTGTCATTGAAAGCGTGTAAACGTGAAACTTTCCCTACTGCCAAGCTATTTTGTTGGTTTTCTCAGAAGTAGATCTATCAGATGCATTGACTAGTAAAAGGAACCAATGAATTTATGCAGCTTCATCTACTTTATCACTGAATTTTTTGTGTGCTTTATCTTTTTTTGTTCTTAAACCTGGCTTTGTATCTCTAAGCAGGAATCTAAAACCCTAAAGAATAGTAATATGGTTTTCATTTCACTTTTTCATTTCCCTTTTTCTATCTACTACCTTCAAATCTGACCAATAGGATTTCATAATTTTTGAGATTACAGTTCTACCCACTTCAAGTCCATACTGATTCATTCTCAAGATTGAAAATAGTGGCTAAGCGACGTGGCTCATGTCTGTAATCCCAGAATTTTGGGAGGCTGAGCCAGGTGGATCACCTGAGGTCAGGAGTTTGAGACCAATCCAGCAAACATGGTGAATCCCCATCTCTATTAAAAATACAAAAAAATTAGCTGGGCATGGTGGCACATGCCTATAGTCCCAGCTACTTGGGAGGCTGAGGCAGGAGAATTGCTTGAGCCCGGGAGGTGGATGTTGCAGTCAGCTGAGATCGTGCCACTGCACTCCAGCCTGGGAAACAGAGTGAGACTCCATCTCAAATAAAATAAAATAATAATAATAATAATAATAACTTTTGATGAAGTTCCAGGTTTCGAGAACAATGGCTGTTGCTTAATTTCAAATAGAATCAAACATTTTCTTTCTCCCACACTAAAAATGACCCTCCATAAAATCAACCATAAGAGCAAATTAACCACACAAAACCAATACTTTGAGTATTTTGGGGAGACAGGAAAATGCAACTTTACAATTACCTGAAAGTTGGAGGAAAAAAAAACAATTTCCAGTGGCTCTCCCATTGCTCACTCTGGGCTACAAATATGCAGATATGAGAACAGAGAAGAAAAGACCAACAATTCTCCATGCATAAGAGCGGAGGAGAGCAAAGACCTGAGATGAAGCACAGACAAAATCATACTCATAAAGAATATGTGCAAAAATAAATGATAATATCCTGAACATGCTTTAGAATGTGGTAGTCCACAGAATTAACCACAGAAAAGGAACCTGAAAGTGTGGAATACCAAAAGTGGCATCCCTGAAGGCGCATCGGTTCTAGAACAGAATCAGATATATAAATAAGGGTGTGTCCTTAAAGACACAGTGAAAAGAAAGTAGGAAATAAGAGGGCAAAATTAAGGATAGTGCAGAAATGGAAAGTAATATGATAATCTACTCAAGGATGAGAGTCATTCAACAAAAGATGACTGGAAAAATGTTGACAAAGCAGCTCATGGTGAGCATTTCATAAGTATTTCTTATATTTAATCTAACTAAAAGTAACCCAAGATGGGCTCATTTGTAGAATATATATGCATGTATGTATGTAAGTATGTGTATGTGCATGCATATTTATATATCTATATATACACACACACACGTGTGTTTGTATTTATTTGCAGGTATGCATATGTATTTGTATACATGCTCATATTTCATAGCTCTTCCTCAAACATGAATGAATTGAGCTGACAAGAAGCATTGACACTCCAGCAGTAATGAGCACAAGTCATGCTCAGATTTTGATCTCTAGTACCATTTTACACTAAAAAGAAGTAAAATTCTTAACAGGCTATTTCCAGGGCTGGAGCAGGCTAAGTACAAGATAAGCTAGCAACAACCTGTTATGACAGAAAGTAAAGAAGTAATCAAATATAAATTTATATGTGAATATATATTCATGTAACTATTTTGTATGTTTGAAAGTATTTCCCAAAATAAGTCCTGCTGATTGGTCCATTTTACAGAGTGCTGATTGGTCCGTTTTTACAGAGTGCTAATGGGTGCGTCTACAAACCTTTAGCTAGACACAGAGTGCTGATTGGTGTGTTTTTACAGTGCTGATTGGTGCATTTACAAACCTTTAGCTAGACACAGAGTGCTGATTGGTGCATTTACAATCCTTTAGCCAGACAGAAAAGTTCTCCAAGTCCCCACCTGACCCAGAAGCCCTGCCAGCTTCACCTCTCAGTGGTGGGTGCCTATAAACCCTGCTACTCTGGAGCCTGAGGCAGGAGAATTGCTTGAACCCAGGAGGCAGAGGTTGCAGTGAGCCTAGATCATGCTACTGCACTCAAAAAAACAAAAAACAAACCAAAACAAAGCAAAACAAAAAGCATCCACTGTTCACTCTGGAAGAGGCACTGAATAACCCACTAACGCAGGACTCCTCTGACATCTAATTGACTTGAGGACAACTCCACAACCTTGCCAAACATTCCTAAACTGCAGTCAAAGATGTTTCCACCCAACCTTCCTTCCCTCTCCTTCACACAGATTTGCATTGCAATCTAAAAGCTCGTCCAGCCTTCTCAGGCTTCCTTCATGTTAGCATAATCACCTAGCAGTTGTTTCCTCTAATAAAACGTTTGCATGGTTAATCCCACCTTGGTGTCTGCTCTCAGAAGATCCAGTCTAACACAATTACACTTTTCTTTTGTGACCCTAGCCTTGATAATGAAATCTCTTTCACCTCTCCTCCTACTAATTGCTTTTCTTTTACTAGGCGTGTTGATTTTCTTCAGTCCTTCTACAATTCTAACTAACTCAATTTTACCAGGTTTGGTTAATCTCACCCCCAGCTTCTTTGGGGGGTGGGGGAAAGAGTTTCTGTAAGATGCCTACACCACAGTTGAATATTATTTTTTAAATAAAAGCTCCTAAAAAGAAATGCTATGAAATTTTAACAAGTTTTATGCTAATTTGCAAAAGCTTCAAGTATTATTGTGTTATTCTTTTTCTTCTTTTTTTTCACTTTTTTTAACTCGGGAGTCCCTGCTGGCATCTTTGAGCTATGTCTTCCCAGTGAAAACAATTGTAAAATACATATTAAATCAGAATTTTTTAGCAGCACACCCAGTCTTGCTAACTAAAAGTAATTCGGCAAGACAGCCAAAAGCAAAATAGTAGGAAAAAAATTTCTTCACAGCCCTGACTTCTCCCTACTTTTCCTTTTACTATCAATCCTTCTCATTTTTTAAAACAAAAACTATGTAATTTTTTTGACGTTAAAAATAAGGTACAGATCAAGGTAGGAGGAGAAAATACCATTTGACCCAGCAATCCCATTAATAGTTCTATTATGTCTAAATTTTCAAGTGATCCTGAGTGAAAATGATAAACCATAAGTGAATGTACTTAGTGCAAAGGAAGAAAGTTCCATTGAAGCTGCTGAAACCATATATAGTTCTCTTCAAAGTTAGCTACTATAACAGTGAGAGATCTGTGATCATCAGGTTAAAGCAGGCACATTGCTGAGGAGGAACTCCTTCAACAGTCAGAGAACTCTTTGAATTATTTTATCCTGAGAAAGATAACAAAATGAAAACTCTTCCGTTCACCCACCTTCTCTGTAAAATGTACCAGACTGGCTCACTTTTTGCTGAGAGTGTGCTTGTTTTATTCATGATGAAAATTAATTATGGGTAACAGATGTTAACTATGAATCAGAAAGGGCATTCACCATTTAATTTATTAAGAGGAAGCTGTTTTCCTAGAAGCTAAATTCTCTACAGTATTCTCACTATCAAAGAAAAACGTTCAGGGTAACAGAAATGTATTATGACACCAATAGACAGAGTTGAGCCTAACATCTTGGAGGTTTAATTCTTTTTTAATGTTTTTATATTATTTTGAAATTATATTTTAGAGGCACATTTTGTCTGTGATCCTGCCAATGTTACCTAATAATAACTTTTATAGTAGACTTACCACATTTTTAAAGAAGCAAATGATTTGGTATTTCTTATTTTCTAGGATGCTAAAATATCTTTGAAATTTGGTAAAATTCTTTCTTTTTCTAAACCTATTTACATGGGATCAAGGTGACTCTGACAGAGAAGACAGATATGAAGCTTCCCACTTCTCAAGATTATATGAGGTATGTGTGTTCAACTAATTTAAGCAAGGGATTTAACAGCTCTGTCTCATCCTGCAAGACCCATACAGGTTATACCTGTTCCAGGAAGCCTCGTCTAACTCAAAAAACCCATTAGCCAGTTTCTTTTCTTTGCTTGCTCAATGCCTTTTTCTACAATCAGCCAGTATAATGGTTGTTTATATCATTCTTCTCTACTGAAAAACAAAGCTCATGGCACATCTTTAAATTTCTACCACTTAATCAAAAGTCTGCTCACAATAGACACATTTTTAAAAAATTAGTAAGTAAAGAAATATTGTTGTGCTAATTCTAATCCATTTTAGAAAACTAACTGGCTTATGTGTATTTTGTATTTGCTTACAAAAACTTAACGTAAGAAAAACAAACTATACCATTTGCCTTCGTAAGAAGTTTTACATTGGGTTGGAAAAGAAAACAAAAATGAGAAAGGCTTTTGAATTTATTTAAATTTTAAACATATACATAATGAGCACTTTTTAAAACTCAAGCACTATTCTAGGTACTGGCAATGCAGGAGTTATTATACAAGCAGGCAAAATCTCTGGCCTCAGGAAGCGTTCAGTTGAATGGCAACTGGATTGTTATCTCAGGTCATAATAGGCCAGTACAGTGGGTCAACTACTATTTCAGCTAGGAGAGGGAGAGAAACCAACCTGTTTTCCTTAATCACAGCTGACTTTTGCTACATGGGCTTACTCAATTTCAGAATTAGCTGCCATTTTGCTGATGCCATGTGCAAATGAATTTTATATTTGTGCATATCTAACATGAAGTGATTATTACCTGCTATATCTAGAAGGAAAAACAAATTTCTTGATGAATCACGACTATAACTCTTTCCTTTTTATGTCAGACACTTTGGACTTCTCTAAAAACCTTGCCAATTAAAACTAAATCCAAAAAGTATAAAAAAGAAAAAAAGAAAATTTTCTTGTTTTTATTTTTGTAGAGGCAGGGTCATGCTATGTTGCCCAGGCTGGCCTCAACCTCCTAAGCTCAAACAATCCTCCCATCTCAGCCTCCCAAAGTACTGGGATTACAGGCATGAGCCACTGCACCTGGCCAAAAATGAAAATTTAATCAAAGTCTACAAGGGAATATTATCTGGAGCATCCTAAGTATACTGCTAGAATTGCTGCCTTTAATAAGTAATCAGTAACATAAACAAATCTATAAATAAGTTTCAAATGTAAGCCTAAGAAGACATAAATATTTCAATTTATTTTACTCTCTAGGATCCAAAATTATTCATAGGAACTTTATAAATATTTTAAATAACCATCATGTAAATGTAATTAAAGAATTTGAGATGGAAAATATGAAAATTCCCTCCTTTAATTTGTAAGGTGGTTTCTATTTCTCTTGTTCTCTCTGATGGAGTTACAGAAGTCATCTCAGAAACGAGTATTGATATTTGTTTATTCTGGGATTGTCAGTGGATGACAAGAAGTTAGCTTCTTTACAATTTCATTTTATGTTATTATTTGTTAGTGTAAGGTAAGGTTATTGGACATTTGGTTTAAGGTAGATTATTAGAAATCCTGCCACAGAGCTACCTTGGTCTGCAGTCCTTTCCCCATATGTACCTTTTGGATTCTTAACATGGGCCCCATCACACCCCAAATCTGTTCCAGGATTTTTTTTCCTAGGATCAACCTTCTTGTTATTTGGGAGGCCATCTCTGTTGGTATCCTGGCCCTAGCAACCCCTTACTCCAACCCACCCCAGATGATTATTATTATTCTTTATTAATCAAAACAGACAGAGTGACCTTCATTCACCTTTCCCAAGGCTGGAGCAATGTGAGTCAAACTTGCCAGATGTTAACTTGCTGTCTTAGGAAAAAAGTTGCCTTAGCTGGATGCGGTGGCTCACACCTATAATCCCAGCACTGTGGGAGGCTGAGGCCGGTGGACCTCTTGAGGCCAGGAGTTTGAGACCAGCCTGCCCAACATGGCGAAAACCAGTCTTTACTAAAAATATAAAAATTAGCCGGGCATGGTGGTGCACACCTGTAATCCCAGCTAGTGGGGAGGCTGAGGCATAAGAATTGCTTGAACCCAGGAGGCAGAGGTTGCAATGAGCTGAGTTTGAGCCAATGCATTCCAGTCTGGGTGACAGAGTGAGACTCTGTATCAAACAACAACAACAATCAAAAAAAAAAAAACTTGCCTTAACAAAAGTTGAGAAAATTATATATTTTGGCAACCAATATCCTTTTTGATGATTTCATGGCTATAGTTAATAAGTCTGAAATTTGCTACTTTCTGTTTTTCTATCTAGAATTCTTATTTGTAATTCCACTAGTTGACTTTCCCAGGACAAGTAAAATTTGCATTCTTGGGGAGAGAAAATGAGAACACTGGTACACAGAGTGTCTGTGAAAGTAAGTGCCATATGATTTTACAATTTTTAATAACAAAATAAATTACTGAAAGCAAAAAGATTTATTCCTGCCCTTTTTAATGAGGAAAAAAAAGGCTGAAAGGCCCAAATTCATGCAGCACTTAAAAAAATTGATCTCTGGCCGGGCGCGGTGGCTCATGCCTGTAATCCCAGCACTTTGAGAGGCCGAGGCAGGCGGATCACAAGGTCAGGAGATCGAGACCATCCTGGCCAACACAGTGAAACCCCATCTCTACTAAAAACACAAAAAATTAGCCGGGCATGGTGGTGGGCACCTGTAGTCCCAGCTACTTGGGAGGCTGAGGCAGGAGAATGGCGTGAACCCGGGAGGCGGAGCTTGCCGTGAGCCTAGATTGTGCCACTGCACTCCAGCCTGGGCAACAGAGTAAGACTCTTTCTCAAGAAAAAAAAAAAAAAAAATTGATCTCTATGTGGCCCTATGGTATTTTTTTTACTGTAGTACATAACTGGTATGAACATTTATTAAAAATAGCTCTGTTTATTACTAAGTAATTTATGTCACAGTGATGTACTTCCTTCAGATGGCTGGGCAGTGTTCTCTATCAGCATGCTAATCTAACCTATATGCCTGAGAGCCTCATCTTCTGCCCAAACCCGTTCCCATTCCACCTACCTAACTCTTCCTTATCTTACTCTATTAAGCCCTGATATATGTCTTCCCAGTACGTGCCCTCATACATTTCTCCTACAGGTATAGTTTTTTCCTTGTTTGTTTCTTTGTTTTGTATTTAATTACAGTCCAACCACTACGTTGACCTGGCCAAATCTTTTTTTCCCCCAAGTTAGGCTCAAATTTCCCACCTGAAGTATTTTCCTAGCATACCAGCTGAAATTTATTCCTTTCCTCCAGTTTTCTGGTTCTCTATTTTAACTTGTGTAACATGCTTCAGCTGGGTAAACTAATGATACATATTTTCACTAAACAAGTTTCTTGAGGCAAAAACTATAGTTCATTCCTTTTGCAAATGCTCTATAACTATTCATTATGTTGACCTAAAATAATATTATTTTACTCTTTGGAAGAATTTAAGGCCTATCAGCAATCTAGTAGAGTGCCAGAATCACTCTAATTTTTTTCCTGATATATATATATATATATATATACACATATCAGAAATTATATGTATATCATAATTATTTGTATAGCATGGAATATATATATATATATATATTACACAATTCAAAATCATTTACGTCATTACAGTGTCCACTCAGATACCTGAATATATAACAGAACGTCAAATGACACTTCCTGGGGATTGGCTGGTAAGACCCAAAGGCAGGGCCAAAGAAAATTTAAGCACCTTATATTCTAAAGAGAGAACAAACAACTGGAGCCATATACCTCCCCTTGGATTTCCTAGAAGTTAGCAGAATCTACTCTGCTAGACTCAGCCACCTCCAATGCACCTTCCTACTAAGGTAGAACAGCAGGACTTGTTTCCCAAGCATCAGTCACAAGACCCCACTGAACAAAACAGGATCTGATCAAAGCAGGATGCAGCAAAACAAGAGGCCAATTCCAGCTGAAGCCAAGATGGCAATAAAAGCAACCTCTAGTTGCCCTCACTGCTCATTATATGCTAATTATGATGAATTGGCATGTTAAAAGAAACTGCCATCAGTACCACGACAGTTTACAAATGACATGGCAATACCCAGAAGTTACCTTGTATGGTTTAACAAGGGGAGAAACCTTTGGTTCCAGGAACTACCCATCCCTTTTTCCAAAAAGTCATGAATAATCTGCCCATTATTTATCATGTAATTAAGGAATAGCCATAAATATAGGTAGCCAGCCATCCATGAGGACTGCTGCTATTATTTTTTTTTCCTATGGAAAGAGCAGCCATTTCCCAGTACTCTGTGGCTCTAATAACTTGCTTTCACTTTGCTCTGTCAGCTCACTCTTTAATTCTTTCCTGAGCAAAGCCAAGAACCCTCCTAAGCAAAGCCCCAAGTCAAGGGTTTGGGATAACTTCATCATGACCATGAAGGGGCTAACGAGCTACAAGGACCTGAGTGAGACCCTCACCCAGACTCCAAATTAAAATCATTCAGCACCATTTGGCTTCTACAGACAGGTGAGTGTCCCCTTTGTTCCCCATTGGCATCACCCTGTTTCCTTTAACTGATTTACTTTCTCTTTTACTCTGTTTTCTTCCCCTTTACCTTTAGAGGTGAACTAGGAAATAGGAATGATCCTCTGGCCTGGTGGTCAATTCATTATTTCTCATCATCTGGGTTGCTGGGATGGGAGCACACCTGACTGGCCATATCCTTTGTAATCTGCCTTGCTGCCCTTTCTCTCAGATGTTTTCTCTTTAGTTTCCAATGATCAGCCATTTTGCTTTTCCACTCTTAGTGCATAAATGCATGCTTATGCTTATTTTGTTATTGCATTTGCAGTCTTTGCTTTAGATACTGGGCTTTTGTTTTTATATTTTATGTAAGGCTGGACACTTCTCTTGTTTTGAATTATTCATTATTTTGAGATGTCTCCCATTGTTCTGACTCTGAGATGCCAGAGTCACACTGTTCTATGCTCCCAGTTGTGTGCCTTTAGGGTTCACAGTTGGCCACCCCCAGATGCTCTAGCATTTTTGACAGTTATTGTGGGGACCCTCATTGGATGACCCCTGGATGCTCTGTATCTTGTGGTATTTGGCATAAATTGATTTGTGGGGGATCCTGGATTTGGGTAGGGTGATTGCATCAGCATCCAGTCTCAAATTTGTTTTGTTCTTATTAGAGACTGAATCACCTTTTGTTCTTTATTAGTTTTCTTATTCCACCCTCTTCAGCAACCTCTTCTTGTCTCTCCTAAAGTCAGAACTTCCTTTTTTTCTGCAATGGGTAGCTACAGGTCTCTTCTTGTCTCTGTTTCTCCCTCTACTCAAACTGAAAGCTTCAAATGAGCTTCCTTGCTCAAGCCCATTTTTCTGGGGTCCTGGAGCCCTGAATTGACAGATGACTTCCTGCAGCAGCAGACAAGTGGCGACGTGAACACTTTCTTTGGTGTCTCCACTGCTGGGTGAGTTCTCTGGCAGCTTGGGGCCATCAAAGGTACCCCTTGAGCAATGCTTTTTACCCCTTCCCTCTCTTCCCTCATTCACATTTGCTGCTATGGGATACCCTTTTCCCTACCTTCCCTTTCCTTTTCTTCTGTCCTTTGTTATTCTACATCTATTGGTCTTGTCTGTGCAGAACTGTGGGTTAAAGTCCCACCCAGGGGCACCTTATTCAGTTTAGAGTGGCTCTCTCTATTTCTCCCTCTTAAAGAAACAAAGGGAAAGTTACCCTTTATCCACCTAACCCCTTCCTTTCTCTCCTCTTTTCTTCCTTCCATTTATAATAATCTCCTCCTCTTCTGAAACTGGAGAGTAAAAGAGAAATAAAAGAGTTTTTTTAAAATCAAAACTGCCATAAAGACTACTTTAACCAAATTATAATCTACCAAATTATAATCTACATCTTTCCTTGGATTACCTATCAGAGCAAACACATTTTAACCATGTAGACAGCTGTCGATCTTGTCAGAAATAATTTAAATCCAGCTAACTTCTATAAAGTGGTGAATTTATATTGCTATCTTATGACTAGAATTTTGAGGTAAAAGTTATTGGCTCTTTTTGTGCATCTGTATATGTGTTTAGATATATTTATGTGGATTTACATGTATCACACTATGTGTTGTGTCTACCATGCTATCAAGTTGGATTATAACTAAATGAGAAATCAGAAATTAAGCAAGTCCAAATGCTTTTCAATTTTACATAAATCTGTGGGGTAGATAAAGCTGGTTTTAAAATTATTGATAAGTGTAGAAACGTCTTCAGAATTGTATAAAGACCAATATAGGATTGTTGGTTCAATGAAAATATCAGATCATCTGAGTTATCAGCAAAATGCCTGTGTGTTCAATTTTGATTCTTATTTAGGTGTTTATCTAATGTTCAAACCTTAAAAATGGTTAGCCAGGAGATGACTTTAAATGGTATCTAGCTTTGTCTAATATCACAGTTTTCATAAGAAATTTCAATAAACTATTAAAAAATAATAATGATTATTAAGTAAATATAATGAAATTAAAGCTCATAAGTGAATTTCTGGTTTAATTTAAAAACCTTAAAATCACTCTGGATGCTTATTGGATGTCTGGGTCTTTTACCATAAGAAAGGGTTATTATGTGGGAATACATGTTTTTAGGAATTATGGAATGAATCTCATCTATAAAATGCTAGTATCTGTGGGCAATTCAGGAATTCTTCCTTTCTAGGTTTATATAAAATGTGCCAAAAAAGATGTGTTCTTATTGAGAAAAAGAATAATTTTGTCTAATTCAAAAGTTATCAAAAGGTTTATTCAAATTATGGACTTCAAAATATTATTTATGAAACTAGGTAAAAAGGAGCCAGTAAGCAAGAGAGTGATAGGTAAAGAAAGTTATGGATGTGAAGACATATTTTTGATAAGGAAGATTGTAAGAGTAATTTTATATGAGAAAAGAACTTGGATGGTAAATTCAGGTCATAGATTAGAATGGTTATTTAAGAAAGAGTATAGGACAAGTCAGAAAGTCAAAGCATGTCATAGATGGTCTATATAAGTCATGGTAAGATTCACACAGGGAATATATAAGGAATTTTGTGTGTGATTAAGTTAGCTGTAATTAAAAGGGAATTATTTATATTAGTCTTTCTAAAGAATGTTTCCCTATGTTAAACAATATTTTCTTGAGGTATTGATTTGCTCTTAATGAAATTATAGAGAAATTTTAGTTTTCAATTCTACAACCTGTATCTTTTGAAAACTCAGATTCCTATCTCAGAAATTCAACTGTTATATCTTGCTGCTTTCAGCTCTTTATGCACTTGAGAAGATCTGAGATGACATCTCTCTCTCTTTCAGCTTTTTCGTCAGCTCCTGTAACTTTTCTTCCTCTGGTTTTAACTATTATTAGGGCCTAACGCTGTAATATTTTATCTTGGAGGCCTATAAAAGCAATGTGTACCTCCACTATAATAATTCTATACTCTTGGTTTTTCTTGATGTGTCAAAATTTTCGGAGTAACCAAAAAACTTTTTATGTTCCCCTGCTATACTCATAAACTTGAATACATATTTCTCATGTCTGATTAAATTTGGGTACTGTAAGTATTATTTTTCTCTTCATTAAATTTACCTTCCAGGTTATTTAAGTGTGCTTCCCATGAAGACAGGTAATCACACCATATAGGGCATTATCACTTCAGATAAATAAGTAACTATTGTTTACAATAACCTGTGGTTCCCTATCAATCAAATATTTTGGGCCTTTCAACGTGTTAAAGTACTCTCAGAATCAAATTCTAGTTTAAGTCTCTGGATTGTTGCTGAGGTTTATCAGAGCTATAAAAATTAATCACCAAAAATTGTAAATATTTTTACAGCTTCCAGTCAGGTTGTGGACTCAAGTATTACCACCTCTAGCCTCCAGCCCTTTGACTAAGCCTTTATCAGGTGCTACTACTAATCCTGGTGCTGTTAAATTACAGGGCTTTGATTTCTGGGTATACATATCTCATCTAGAGGAGACACCAACTCCTGCAAGTATCTGATAACAAACTCAAGTTAACCAAAGCCTCATCTCTAGACCCAGGCAAAGGGAACAATCAAAGTAAACTGCTTTCATGAAACACAACAAGCTTGTATTCACTTAATAGTTTTGCCTTTATCTGAATTAATATCATTTATTCTCTGCTTGATATTAAATAATTTACATGTTTAGCTACCTGTGAGCATCCTTTCCTGTCATTCTCAAAACTAGGTAGGGCATATGACATTTTTGTTTGAAATGTTAATTCTTTGTTTTATTTTACCTCCAGAATTTAAAACTATTCAATTTCTCCAGGCCCAAGGTTTATCACATAAGATTATAAGGTTATAAGGGACAATTTGGGTTATTAAGTGTCTGCCCACCTCCATTCCTATCTGGCCTAGAACATTTAATTGGCTGTAAGTATTTTAAGTTTCTTGGCCATAGGGGTCCCACCGAGGAACATGATGAAACTGGAGCAGGCAGCATACCACCCCAGTATCAATATGGGACAAAATAAAAGCTTAGCTAGAAACAGTATCAATGGGGAGTTGGAATATAAAATGAAAAATAAAATCTTAAGTCCCTCAACAGATTGAATGGGCCCCCTCTTAGCCAAGAGGAGTCCCTCCCACAAAAAAATAAAAATCTGAAAAAGTTCAGACCACGATGGGAAGCAGGGGGTCAGACACATCTCACTGTATGTCCTACACTTGGAATTCTACACATATTTATGCTGATGGCACCACCAATTAAAATACTTCATCTCCTCTGGAGAGTCTTAGTCCCTTTACAAACAACCATGTTCTTCTCCCCTCCCATAGCTCCTTCTCATAATAATGGTATTGCTTTAAATTATGACTTTCCCCCCAAATTCTTATCCCATTCATGCTTAAACCAAAGTGCCCCTTGAATAACACAGGGAAGAAGGATGACTATCCTTCTTACCAACTCTTGTTCCATATGGGTTTATGTCCCCCAGTATGGGGTGGTGTGGGGTATGGGAGGATGGGGTGTTCTCAAAGAATCACCTAAGAGATTGAGAACAGCTTCAGGGGAAAAAGTAAATAAAAAAAAAGAACTTTGGTTATTCCTGGTTTTGGGAAGCACTGGAGCTGTTGGCACATACATCAACTTCCATGCAAGGGAACATGTGTGTATCCAGAGTCAAGTGGACCCGAGCATTTAGTTAGGCTTCAGCCAGCTAGCTATTAACTCTTTTTTTTTAAATTATTATTATTATACTTTAAGTTTTAGGGTACATCCAAGAGGCTTTTCTTCTGGGCAAGGAGACCTCAAAAGGAACAGTATATAGGATATAGTCAAGGGTGGGAGTTAAAGTTGGAAATTATGGTTTAAAGAGACCACATTTATAAAGATGAAGAGGAGTAGCCAGGTTTGGGCCAAAAGTAGATAAAGCACAAGAAGGAAGAGACAGGCAGGACAGACATGTGCACAAGCACAGATAAACAGATCAGAGAGGCCATGTGCCTCCAAAGAAAGAGAAGTGGAAAGAGTATTTTCCTTGGTTCTTAACATTGTATATCCTGCATTATTCAAACTAAAATTAACCAGGCACTCCAAGAGAGAATGAGCATTTAGACACCTGTTACACAGAAACTGTTAAAGAATGGCCAGTGTTAGTCAGAGAAGGAGGGAGAAACAATAAAGAAGGACTGCACCAGAGCAAGTTAAATAAGGAATAAATCCTTTTTTCCTGAATAAGGATTCAGGCCCCACTAAACAGGAGAGTGCTAGAAACCTAAGAGAAGCAGGACAAAATATACCTGACCACAATGCCAGTGGTTCTCAAACTTTTTGTCATCAAGACTCCCATATACTTTAAAAAATTATTGAGGATAAGAACTTCTTCATGTGTTGCATCTATCACTATTTGCTATATTTTGATTTAAATTCAAGAAAATTTAAAATTATTAATTCATTTTAAAATAATAAAACTATGCTCTGTTAACATAATATACTTCCATAAAAATATATTTCTAGAAAAGGGAATAGTTTAGTGGGAATAGTGAAATTGCTTTTTATTTTTGCAAATCTCATTAACCTGTAGCTTAATAGAAGATAGCTGGATTCTCATGTTTGCTTCTGCATTCACTCTTTTGTAATATGTTGGCTTGGCTGAAGAATATGAAGAAAAGGTGACTTCACAAAGATACACAGTCAGAACAGGGAAGAGTAAGTTAATATTCTTTTTAGGTAATTGTGGATTATTTCTTTAATATCATGCTAAAACTCAACAGGTGGCAGTAGTTTCTTAGAGGTTAGTTGCAGAGTAAAATCTGAAACCATATTGATAAACTTTTTATACTGTGCTACATACGAATCTATGAGTTTATTTTGCATTTTGGATCTTTTATCTATGCATACCTTTGTAGCATCATTCAACAGTCATTTGGAAATTATTGGTTCACTGAGTCATGAAGTTCTTCTAAATGTCGGCATATTTCATTTTAGTTGTGTTGGCAGTCTCCAAGATCATCTTCTGGCTCAGTTCACAAAGAGTCAAATAGGAATGTACTTAATTCTATTAGCACAATGCATGACAATATAGGGAACGTATTGCCTGCCAGGGACACTGACCTGAGCCATGTGTCTATGGTTTTTACTGGGAGTTAGACATAGAGATGTGCAGTGCTCACATGACTGACTTTAGTGACTTAGTCTTTAGCTCCCCAGAAGTCAAACTGATATAGTATGGTCCAGGGCCTCAGGCATACAAAAACAGGTGTTCACCATATGTCACACTGTTAGTATAAACTATCTGGTCAACTGATAATAGTGTGGTCTAAGGCCTCAAACATACACAATACCCTTATTAGGCAGGATACTCCAAGTCTCAGATGTTATCTACTAGGAGCTGGTCAAGGGCCAGTCCTTTCTCTGGAATGCACAGAACCACTCAAGCCTGCTAAGTTAAATGTTTACTGTACAATAATATAGCTAATTATTACCAAATGGGAAAACCAAATAACTCTTTTTCTCTCTTCACTCTTACACAACAGTTCACTTCCAACACAAAATCTGTGGGTTTTCCATACCAAGCAATTCTTTGATTCTCTGGATAACAACTGGCTCTCCTAGAATTTAATTATGACACTAATTACCTGGAGTTAGGGCAGACATCAGGTTAAGGGTTTAGTCCCACAGTACTGCTCCTACGCCCCATCAGATGTCAATTGCAAGTAGTGGACCCATACTTCTGTCCATCTTGGCTACAAATTGGAGGTTCCCACAACCCTTTGCTCAGATTCGATAATTTGCTATGAAGGATCAGAGAACTTAGAAAAGTACCTATGTTACTGGCTTATTATAAAAGATATGATAAGGGAGACAGATGAACAGCCAGATCAAGAGTTATATAAGGCAAGGTCTGGATGGGGTGCCAAGCACAGGAACTTCTTTCCTTGTAGCATTGGGTTGCAACAGCCTGTTGCCATGTGGGTGCTTGCCCTATCCTTTTTAAATAATTGTGGACACCAGATGCTCTCAGAACCTTGTATTCTTGGGATTTTTGTGGAGGCTTCATCACCTAGACATGATTAATTATTGACTTCATATCAGCTCCTCTCCCCTCCCTGGAGAATAGGGGATGGGAATGAAGGTTCCAAGGTTCTCATCATGGCTTGCTCTTTCTGGTAACCACCCCCATCCAGGAGTCTACCAAGAGTTACCTCATTAGAAATTCCAAGAGAGTTAGGAGCTCTGTGTCAGAAACTGCGTTGAAGACCAAATGTTAGAACAAAAGATGATGCTAGCACTCCTGTTACTTGGGAGGTTACAAGGGTTTTAGAAGCTTGTGTTAGGAACCAGTAGCAGAGACTGACCTACCTACCTACCTACCTTCCTCCCTCCCTCCCTCCCTTCCTTCCTTCCTTCCTTCCTTCTTTCCTTCCTTCCTTCCTTCTTCCCTCCCTCCTTTCTTCCTTTCCTTTCCTTTCTCCCTCTCTTTCTTTCTCTTGTTATTTTTCAATGATATTAGCGAATATCATCAATAATCCACAACAACCGTCTTTATATATTAGGAAGTTATTAAGCTCCTTGTGATAAATAAAAGTTTTCCAGAATTTCAGTTCTTCCTGAAAGCTCAAATTTTATCATCGTCAATGAATACTGTCAACTGTTTACCTGAAATAACAGGTTGGGTTCCTTCGCTTTTGAGAAAATACTTGCAAAATAACCAAATCTAAATAACTACAGTGTGTCTAACATTCATCAAGAAAAAATTGTGTTTCATGGAAAAAGTGGTGAATTCAGCCTGAAAATCAAATAATTCACTTTTTTTCAATTCCTATTCATCACCTTATCCCGTAAAATTTTAATAAGATATGTATTCTAGGGTCGAGATTTAGTAAAACTTTTACTGTTTTATTGAAGACATTCTTAAATAAAATTGGCTTTTATTTTCCCTGTGAGTTTGTGACAATGAGGGACCCAATTACTAATGTTATGGTTTGGTGCCACAGTCTTCATTTGTGCTAAGGCACCAGCAGTTTCACTCACTGTTAATTTTGCACGATTACTGCAATGTTAACACAATAAAACAGAAAAAAAATATGATATTACTATAAAAATGGTTTTGACCTCATGGGCCACTTAAAAATGTTTCAGGGGCCCCCAGGGTTCTATGGATCACATGTTGCCAAGCAATGTTTTAGACTTAAGTCACTTTTTTCCTCCCTGATAACGTGTGCTGTGTATAGTCTTAGAAACTCCTATAGTTGAAGACATGCTTTCCGCAGAACTTTAAGTCTCTGAAAGAATGATGTTTATTCTTTATTCCACTAGAGAAAGTTTAAGTGTTTCACAGCATTGAAATGATTAGCCTGAAAGGTCCTTAAGCATGAAAGTCAAAGTCATAGATTTCCCACAACCCTTTTAAATGTAAAACAATTAAAAAATAATTTTTTTGGGCCAAAAAAGTTATATGCACATATAACATATGTGATAATATATGAAACCAGAGGAAAATGTAAGCCCTGTTTTAAGCATGAAAACATGACCACTATTTCTAGAATTATCACATATTTTATATATCATGAAATTAATTTATAATAAAAACTGTATGTACCACATATTCAAATTCTAAAATCATGATCAAAGTCTGATATTCACTTCTCCTTTGCCACACTTGTTAAACTTTCTGATTTTCAGGAGTTAAAAATGTTTCAATGTTTTCCTTGCTTCACTCTCTTTTTTTTTTAACAAGACATGCTTTGGACAGGAGCCATTCTCCTACTACACACTAGCTTGCTTCTCCCAGGAAATGGGATTTTGCAAAGTTGACTGCAGAATGCTGTTGTTTTCATGTGCTGTAGAAAATCTGGGCTGTTATCATGTGCTGTGGAAAATTTGACTAATACACTCACTCCCATTGTGTCTATAGTATCTGTAAATCCTAAGTAAATTACATGGAGTCACTCATCAGATGGTAGGAAAAGATTTATCTTTTAGGTTTTCTTTCACTATTTTTTCCCTTCTATAATTGAAATGTATAAGACTGTGCTCTAAGAGTGGTGTTTACTTTATTTAAATTTCCATTTTAAAATAGTCTATGTTTATAATCAGCATTTCCAGTTATGAAGATTTAAAATATTTATAGAGACTACTCTTCTTCTTGAGCATGATTGTTAAGTGGAAAGAATGCTGCCTATTTTCATTACCATCTCCTGTAAATATTATATCTCACAGTTAACCCACTATATAAAGAGTAAGTGGTTACATATAAAAACTGTCATCATATCTTTATGTTTTTTGAAGAAGATTGATACAAAGTAACAGATGGAAGTTTCCTTGTTAGATTAGAACCTATACTTATTCAAATATTAAGAGTATTATATTCTTCTCATCTTACAGACTGTGGAATTGAAAATGATGTTACTTTCTGTGACATGTATCATACCTACAAGGGACACTTACCCTAAAGAACTTTCAGATTAGTTGGATAAAACAACAAGTACTACATAAACAAGTCATGCAAAATAGATTATCTGTTATAAGAGAGGAACAACCAGAGTTTAAAAGTCATAACATTAAGATGTGGGTAATGAGGAAAGATTATTTGATGAAAGTAGCATTTGAGTTGGGCCTTAAAGCAGCAGAAAAGTTTGAGCAGGTAAGTAAAATGTACTTTTATAGTGGAATGAATGGTGAAGTTTGTAAAATATCCAGTGAATATGTGCATAAGAACGAGAGAGAGAAAAGGAAAAGAGAGGAGACCAGGTCAACATTGGGCTTGGAGAACTAGGAAATGCCTTTTACAACAAACAAAACACAAAAATACAAAGCAAGATTAGATAGAAAGATAGATACGTAGACAGATAGATAGACAGGAGATAGAGAGAGAGAGAGAGAAAGAAGCAAACAAGGAAGCAAAACAAAGACTTTTGAAAGGAAAAGCTATCTTGGTTAGGAAGAAAATGAGTTTAGATTTGGATGCATATTTTTACCAACGTTTCTCAACAGTGCGCCTGCCCCTGGAAAGCCCTTTTTTTCACATTCAAACAGTTGATTATGTGAACTGAATGTTTACTGAGAGTTTTATTGCTAATAGGGTGAGCAGAAGCTTTGGAATTAAAGAAAGGGTCTTTAATTAAAAAAAATAACACTCCTCATTTTTCTCTTTTCATTATACTCAACTCCTCACCTTTCTCCCTATCTCCCTGCCTGGGACTTCATTGCTGGAGAGCTGCAGACCTAATGTCTGCAGGAGGCAGGCCCTCATTCCACAGTGCATTTGACTTTTAGGCGCCTTGGGATGGGTTAATTTAAATGTAAATGAAGTATCTGAAATTTCACACTGTGTTTTATCACCTGAATTTGTTTGTTTGGTTGTTTTTTCTTCTACTACTTTTATTTTAGTTTCCATGGGTACACGTGCAGATTTGTTACATGAGTAAATTGTGTGTCACTAGGGATGAATGTAGGAATGATCTGTCACCCAGGTAGGGAGCATAGTACCTGATGTATCACCTGAATTTGCTCACTGGAGTTATAGTTGCTCATGAGACTGAAAGCAGCATAAACCAATGACATGTAACTCACCAAAGACTCCTGGCTAGTTCCAAGAGTGAATTCTGACCACACAGTCACATGTGGGGAAAAGAAATGGCAGCAAATGACGATATTGTAAAATGTGTTTATGAATCTTGGACAAATGGACTGTGCCATAAGGTGGGAAGGGCACTAGCACCCACTTCAGGGGTGTTTCTCAGTCGGTGAGAAATAAATTCCAAACTGAGTATGTGTTACTGAAAGAGGCATATGCTTTCTGAGCTTTGGCAGCGTCTTTGTACAAAGCCCGATGTGTGAAAGGAATTGATTGAGCTCTGGCCAGACACCCCTATGCATAGCTCATTCTCATTGCAACACGTTTTCCAAGATTGACAATTTTGATAAACAGTTTTTATAATTCTCTGTGTTAATATCCCTCCTGTCGTATCATATTTATTGTAGCTGGTTACCAATATGTTTTATATTCATTAAGCCCTTAAGTACATTTTTTAACCCGGAGATACCATCTCCTAGAGCTAAAACTAGTATCACCAACATTATTAGAACAGGTTCTATGTTTGCTTTTAGAATTAGGTACTTGAAAAGCAAGTACATTAATAATTTAAGTTTATATTTCACGTAATTGATTGTTAAGTGGAACAAGGTCAATTTAACAAGAACTGAACAACTGATTTGTTGAAAAACTGATTAGCAAGAGTTAGAAAAATATATACCATTGTGACATTTAAATAGAGTTCGGTTATGATAGCAAACCAAACTTTAAAAACCTAAACATGTTTAATTAAAATAAAGTAATTTTTGCAGAGCTATATTTGAACAGAAAATACAGTAGCAGCAATTATCTATAATTTTGCAGCTCCAATCACAGAATAATAGCAGTTTCAATGTCACTAAGCACAATAAGGATAATTATGCTTTCCATTATTCTGATGGGCATGTACTTAGCAACTTTAAAAAACCTTCGTAGGGATAAAACAGCCACAGTTTCAATAAAGACTTACAATACTGTAAGCAGCTGGATTAATTGTATTCTAGTTAAAACTGACCTTTTTCATCGCAGTTTTCAATTTCAAGGTAGCACTTTTTCAACCAATGCCTACTTTTGCTTTTTCAAGCATTGGTAAAACCCTCCATTACTACTATATGTACAGTATGCCTAACAGTCTTGCCTTAGAAACTTTTTCTTGGTACACTGGATGACATCTAATCTTCTGAAAGTAAAAACTCTGACTTACCATTGTTTAATAATATCAATTTCTAAAAAATACAAAATAACATGACAAATTTTTGGAGAGCTTGATCTTAAAGAAATACATTCATGGCCGGGCGTGGTGGCTCATGCCTGTAATCCCAGCACTTTGGGAGGCCGAGGCGGGTGGATCATCTGAGGTCGGGAGTTTGAGACCAGCCTGATCAACATGGAGAAACCCCGTCTCTACTAAAAATACAAAATTAGCCGGGTGTGGTGGCACATGCCTGTAATCCAAGCTGCTCAGGAAGGCTGAGGCAGGGGAATCTCTTGAATCCGGGAGGCGGAAGTTGTGGTGAGCCGAGATCATGCCATTGCACTCCAGCCTGGGCAACAAGAGCAAAACTCCGTCTCAAAAAAAAAGAGACACATTCATAATTTTCCTCTCCAAATACTATTAATGAAATAATATTGCATTCTCTTCCCCCATAGGCATATAATTAAAGATATGTGTAATGATCAGCATTTTCTAATGCTGGTACATTGCCTTTGTATATAGGTAAAGTTTGCATAGTATTTTTCCAAATATTAATAGAAATAGTATAATTTATTTAGCCATTCTCTTAGTTTTTGGATATGTAGATTGATTCCAGTTATCTATTTCTATAAATAGTTGTATTAAATTTTGGCTTCAGAAATTAACATAGAAAACAATATTAAAGTACCTACAAAAATAGTTGCAATCGTGCCATTTTAATCATAGCAATATTGAGTTTTTTTTTTTTTAAAAAAACTAGACTCACAGGTATGTAGATTAATTGTACACATTTTGGAATTAAAGATGTTAAAAATCACTATAAATTATCTTGTTTATTACGGTTCATTTTATTCAATTCTTTTTTCCTGTTTTTTATGTTTTGAGCAAATATTGCTTATTTAATTATATCTATCTATGTATCTCTCACTATCCATTTATTTATCTGGATATAATTAGAGAAGCAATATTTAGATAGAGAAGGGGAGACAGGTTTTTTGTTTGTTTGTTTGTTTTAAAGACAGGGTCTCACTCTGTCACCCAGGCTGGAGTGCAGTGGTGCAGTCATAGGTAACTACAGCCTTGCACTTTTGGGTTCAAGGAGTCCTCTAGCCTCAGTCTTCCGAGCAGCTGGGACTACAGGTATACACCACCATGCCTGGCTAATTTTTTTAGTTTTTGTAGAAATGAGGTCTTGCTTAGTTGCCAAAGCTTATTTTCTTAATCTGATATTATTTCATGTTTCGTTTCCCAGTACTGTGTAGCATTTACTCTGAAAGCCACAATGTGACTACCAAATTTTCTAAATATTCTCCAACAATGGGACATCAAGTTTTTTTTAAAAAAGCTTCATGGTATAATGTTGTGATGAGTTTATTTTAAATACATACAAATATAGATCTTTTCTGTAATATACCTATGTGTGTGTAAATATATATATATTTGTATCCTTTAGCCTAGTAGTTCTCTTCTGGGACTATATCCCGAGTGTACACACACACACACACACTTCATTTCTTGACTCATAGCAGTATCTCCAAGTAGTTTGCAAAAGAATTGTACTAGTTAATGTTATCTGAAATATATGGAACTACCATTTGCAAACCATCTTGCACAACAGTGAATATTTAAAAATAAATTTCCAATTTAATAGCAAAAAATCTGTCTTTTTAATATTTTGTGTGAATATTTGTTTACTTAAAAGTAGAGATTCTGGTGTTTTCACAGTAATATCAATTAGTTTGTTTAATCATCTTTGTGCACTTGGATGTTGGTCCATTTATTTGTAAAGTTCTTAATATTTTTATAGATTTATGTAGGATAATTATACTAAACAGGTAGTAACACTGTCTTATATAGTGTGTCTACATAATCAGTTGATTGTCTTCTAAGACAGTCAGTGTTGCTTTTTTTGCATGCGTCTTTTAAATTATGCTATCAAATCCACTAATTTTAACTTTGAAACTACTGTGCTTCTAAACTTAGAAATTCATGCCTTCTCTAAAATTTTGCTAAAAATTCAATTCTGTTTTCCTTGAGTATGACATATTCAAATATACAAGAAATAAATTATGCATTTTTGCTTATAGTCTAAGGTAAACACCTAAATGGATTTTTTTCAAGTTGTTGACTTTTTCATCTCAATACCACATATTGAAAAAAATGTAAATTGTAAACACTGGTGCCTTTATTTGCAAGTCAAAAAAATTAGTAAAATTCCTTCTCAAATTCCTTAAGCAAAACTAACCAACAAATAAATAGGTAAAAGCAATCATTTAAAGGGAAGGATAAAGGAACAAATGGGTATCTTTTGGAACTTAGGGTCAGTTAATATAGTGAATATAGCCACACTTCACAGGGATTGAAAGCAAAAATGAAAAAAAAAATACAGTTTAGAAACAAGATTATGCTTTCCACTTCCCCTTCTCTGGGGCCACATGGGCTCTCTCTAATGTGCCCCTCTGAACGTGTCTGCCTGACTCTTCTGCTACATCTTATTTGGACCAACATGGCTACCCCTTTCCTATCTTTACAAGTGCCGTATCTGGGGTTAAATCATCCAATCTCCCTATTCCCTGATTTCAAGTTTACCGGAATAAGCCTGTGAAAAGATGCCCCCCTTAGTCAGATATCTACTCCATACCCAATCAGATGTGGTTGGGATAAGAGTGACAGAACACATGTACATGTGTGACACCCCACCTCCAAGGTGAACAGTAGTCATAGCAGAAGATGGTGTGAGGCAGGTACCACAGTCAGCCTGTCACAGTGATCAAACATGTGGTTAAAAGGCTGCTTCAGTAAGCGTGGTTGACATTGTTTCCAGGACAGTACCTGACAAATAGCATTTAATATATATTGGTTGAATTAAATAATATATTTTAAAAATTACTAATTTTCTTTAGGCCATGAATTTATCCAGTTCATTAAATGTAATTTAATCCATTGGCATATAACTTTACTAGTAATATACTTATCACATAAAGCATGTATATTTGTATTTGTCCATTATTATTTGTATTTGTCCATTATTATTGCATCTCAGTTGCAACATTGTACAGATGTTTGTTGTATTTTTACATGAATGTTAATTTCTATTGTCAATTGTAAACTGCTAGAAAAAGAGTCCCATTTTAATACTTCAGCAAATTAATCTCACATGATTTGACCTTCTTTAGGTTTTTGTTCCAAGTCAGATTTACACAAATTTAATAATATTATAATTGTCCTATTTCTCATCTTTTCCTTTCCCAGCATCCTGCTCCTCTCCCTTAAAGGACTCTTAATCTCCTCACCTCACAGTGTAATTTAATATGTGAGTTAAAGAGGAAAACAAATCGGAGATTTAACTGTACTAATTTATCAATCTTCACTATTTGTTTAAAATAGAGGCACATGAGTGTTTAATAAGTGATATCTAAAATCTTTTGTTTTTGTCTTTTTTTTTTTCCCCCTTTTTGTGGAGAACAGGGTCTCACTATGTAGCTCAAGCCAGTCTTCAACTCCTGGGCTGAAGCTAGTCTCTCTCCTCTTCTTCCCTAAGTCCTGGGATTACAGGCATCGACCACCATGCCCAGCCCCCAATTTTTTTTTTTTTATTTTAGATCTACATTCTATCATCCTGCTACATGTTAAATTACTATTTAAGTAAACAAAGATTTAATTTTTTTTACAGTTGATGAGCCAAATATGTTATATCATTTTTATTTATGTATTATATTTAATGTTTGCCATTTGTATATTTTCCTATTTTCTTTGACTTTTACTAATGAGTGATTTGAGACAAGCTTTTCTCTCTTTTCTTTCTATATGGAGAGACAAGCCAAAGTGACATTTCCAAATGGGTGTCTGAAAACATGTATGCTGTTTCATTAATGAATGCAACAGAAATTGCATAGGGTTTATTCTAAGATGCATAATATCAAACTTCCAAACTATCTAATTGTTCCAAAGAAGAACAATTAATTTGTATTTATAGGCTTGAAAGACTTTGTTGAAATAAAAATGTTTTAGTCTGTAACCTCTTGCTCTTCATTCAGTTATTTTCTAATACAATATATAGGATTTACAACTTTTCATCTTTAAAAGTTAATAGGATTTACTGTGATTTTTATCCTTTTATTTAGTTATCTTTCTCAGAATATGTAGACACATTTTATCACAATGTACCAAAATCAGATTTGAATAATATTATTTCTACAAACTTACAATATGTTAGTGATCATAAAAAGAAAAGACTTTAAGATGCAGGTATATTCCTTCTATCAATCTCTTTGTTTATTGACAATTTGAATAGGCCAGAAATACATTTCTATGGTGAGCCACAAATGCAAATGGGAAGGAACAGTAGCCACCAACAATTACCCCTTTCTGAGGGGTAAGATATATTAAAGGCCATACAAAGTAACAAGACAACAGAGGACACTTGTCCTATTATAGAATTTTTTCCTATGTTAATTTAATTATCTTAATATGTTTATTGCAACCTATTACTTCTGGCCCATGATCAATAAAGTTTTGAATTGCTTATACTGTTTAGACTTTTTTTAAACTCCAAACATTTTCATATTTTTTCTATGTTGTTTTTCTGGGTTCCATATCTGTCTAGTACCAAAGAGTTGATACATTTAGAGGATTACAACCTGTAAATAATCTCTAAAGCTAAATAACCCAGCTTTATTTATATTGTGCTCGTACAAATGAGTTAATTCACCTACATTTTCATTTGATTAAGAAAAATATAGAGGATCTACGACACAGAAAACAGATGCGATAACCAAATTCTACTCCAACTTTAACAGTGGCCCTACCTAGAATTGACCAAGAGTAGCCCTTTAAATTAGATTTTACCAAGAGCATTATTAAGAGCAAGCTTTAAAAACTATAAATTAACTCTGTGTAAGCCAAAGATTTATGCAAGGCTATTAGGAGACTCCGAGAGAGAGAGAAATTTACTTATCAGGAAATTCCAAAAAGGAACCTCCAACATGTTTGTCAAACTATTATTGTCCTTAATATATAATTAGCTTTAGGAATTAGAGCAGATGTGCAAAAGCAAGAACAAGCTTGAGCTAAGAAGACAAGAATCTCAAGACTCAACTTTATGTTGGCTCTCAGAGGTGAAGAATATATGAATAAAATCACTGAATGTGAAGTGAAACAGCTGAATCTTGGCTCAACTTAGAATTAAGAAAGAAATACATAGTTTTTATGCTATCTGTCGATTTTAGGAAATCTATGCTAATTGGAATTTACATTGTTATGCAATGGGGTCAAACAGGCAGCAATGCAATTCGACTAAATAAAAGCGGAATGGTTCAATTTTATTTTGGGTTCAAGTTTGTCATCTCCAGTTTGACTCTGCAATAGTCATCTAATGGTTTATCGGACTCCACTTTGCCCCTCCTCATGGGGCTACTTGTTCGTGAAGCCACCTTTGTTCTTCTGCCAGTAATATTTTCCTAAAAACAGATCACTCTCCTCTGCTACTTGTTATAGACTGAGCATACACGGAGGGGGTAGTCTGGACTGGGACTAAACTTCCAGACAATTGCCTAGGACAGGCTAAGAATCCCCTCACAAACCTATGATTTGGAAGGAAACTCTCACCTCAGTTCAGGAGGGACTTTCCTTAGATTATAGTATGGAATATGACTCAAAAAAGCAATGAGAAATTACACTCATTCAAATTTGTACTAATGGGCACTCTCACCATTGTCATTCACCATCCTTTGCTCAAAGGACAATTTGCAATTGTTTGCCTCCCAGTAGTTATAATGAATACTTATACATTGTAACTAACAATGTCTTTCTTTGTGGTAGATGACTCATTCCTCCCACCCACGTGTCTGTGACTGTATTTATGCCTCAGGATTTGTTAATTTCTAGACCCCCATCTTCCTATATCTTTGGCCATCACCAATCCCTTTTACACATTTTTGCTATTTCTCTTGTCTTCAGAGATGATGTAAAATTTTAGGCTCAGAGTTTACTTTTCTCCATTTTCCTTTATCTTTCCCATGAGTTTCACTGCAGTACCACTGCCTTTCTGATTTATTTTCTATTCTATTATGATCTATTTCTTCTTTTTACTTTACTATTTTTAAAAATACTTAAAATTTTTGGACACAACATAGGAAATTCGTGTAGATGCTGTAAGAGTATACCACAGTAGGCTCATGACTTCTTGAATTTTAGGAAAAATTATAATAAGGGAGGCATCACTGTAGTTTCAAGTTCTGTGCCTTTTACTTTCATTCATAAAGAACAATGAATGAGGGAGAGGAAGAGCAATAGAAATAGAGGGAATGCCTGGACTGAGTGCTGTCTGAAGAAATGCAGAATTTCTAGAGGATAACATGGAAAGAATGAAACAAACCTGAACTCTTAGCTCAGGACAGATCTGGAGGCCTGGATTAAGTAAAGGCTTTGGGGCTTATGCTTTTGGAGGTGAAAAGGCAACAATGACTTTTCAGCATATAAATTGTTAAGATTTTAACTTATTTGTTCCTAATCTTAAAGTCCTTATTTCTATTTTTCAACAAAGATGTGCAATTCCTCCATGTAAGTTTTTGTGTATCTGTTTTCAGTAAGTGGATTGCCATGTCTAGGGAAGGACTTTGAAAAGGGTGTTCCATCTATTTCTAACTCCCTGCTCTTTTCAAGAAAAAGTGGTCTATAAATGAATAGGGTCAAGTAAAGCATTGTTTGTATCCTGACTTAAACAAATCACCATAAAATGCTTTTTAAAGCAATCTTGGAAATGTGTATGTGGACTGTATATTACATAATATTAAAGAATTAAAACTATTTTTTATGAGTCTCACTCTGTCACCCAAGCTGGAGTGCAGTGGTGCTGTCTCGCCTAACTGCAGCTTCTGCCTCCCCAGCTCCAGCAATTTTTAATACTATGATATATGATAGTGGCAAGATGGTTATTCTAAAATATCTGTATCAGAGATCATAATTAAGTATTTATTAGTGAAACACATGATGCACTTGTCAAAGTCAAGCTTTAAAATCTCTAGCTCTTCCAAAGCTAAAACAGAGAAATATGTGAAGTTGTAAGAAAAGATTATTGTGGAATTACTATTCGTTGTTGAATATGATTGCTAGGGGTATATTTTCTCAACTTTCATGTGTTTTAAAATTTGTAAATACAAAGTAAAAATAAAAATTCATCCAAAGTAGTCAAGGAACTAAACATACAACAAAAATAAATGTTGGGAGCCAGATGAACAACGAGAAAAATTAAAAATTAAACTTTGGTTGTTTTTTTTTTGGTGTTTGAGACAGAGTCTCGCTCTGTCACCAGGCTGGAGCGCAGTGGCACAATCTCGGCTCACTGCAAGCTCCGCCTCTCAGATTCAAGTGCTTCTCCTGCCTCAGCCTCCCAAGTAACTGGGGCTAATTTTTGTATTTTCAGTAGAGACGGGGTTTCGCCATGTTGACCAGGATGGTCTGTATCTCTTGACCTCGTGATCCACCCCCATTGGCCTCCCAAAGTGCTGGAATTACAGGCGTGGGCCACCATGCCTGGCCTAAACTATTGTTAAATATAGACGGATGTTCCAAACCCACTTAGAATGGAAAAAATTAAGACCCTAAAAAGCATCATAATAATTATGCTATGTAGAGGCAATTACTGAGCCTGCGGAAATAGAGTAGCTCTCCCCACACACACTTTCAAAGTTCCATCAAATTTAATAAGAAACTTGATGTGCTCATTTGCATAGAACGTTGCATATTAGACTAGAAAAGAACGACAATAAAAAATCACTCTAGTTTCACCTATGTTCCATTGAGTATGATTTTGACTACCAGTACAAATTGTCAAGTCCTCAAATTTTCAAATGAATAGATTAACGATATACTCTAATTCCAAATTGAACAACAAACTGGTATTTGTTTTGGAAACCATGCTCTTCTTTGCAAAAATAATAACCGCTAATAATAACCAACAGGTTATACTTGAACAGTTCCCTCTAAGGAGTTCCGAGTAATCACAGACTTTCTTTTAGCCTCATACATTTCCAAACTATGCTCATCTTAGAAATTATATCATTACTCTACTATCAACCATTCCTATTATTCTATAAATCAATTGAGTTTTAAAATGCTATCTTAACACTAGGAATGCTATGACATATAATTCAGTTCCAAATACAGGCTAATATCTATGCCAGATACATCTAGTGTCTAATGCAGAACTGTTAAAAGCAGGCAAACTACTACCTACAGGCTTAATCTGACCCACCATCTCTTTTTGGAGATAAAATTTTACTGCAACAAGACACACACATTTATTTACAATTTGTCATTTGTTTCTGTTTTGTTTTGTTTTTTGTTTTTCTGAGACAGAGTCTCGCTCTGTCACCCAGGCTGGAGTGCAGTGGCACGATCTTGGCTCACTGCAAGCTCCGCCTCCCGAGTTCACACCATTCTCCTGCCTCAGCCTTGAGTAGCTGGGACTACAGGCGCCCGCCACCGCGCCCGGCCAATATTTTATATTTTTAGTAGAGACGAGGTTTCACCGTATTAGCCATGATGGTCTCGATCTCCTGACCTTGTGAGCCGCCTGCCTCGGCCTCTCAAAGTGGTGAGATTACAGGCGTGAGCCACCGCGCCTGGCCTTGTCATTTGTTTTAACACTACAATAACAGAGCTGAGTAATTAAGAGAAACCACAGTACCCACATGCCTAGTATGTACTGCTTAGCTCTTTACAGAAAAAGTCTGCCAGACTCTGGTTTAAAGCATGACTCTCAGCAAATTGCCAATGGTATAGACAATTTCCAAAATAACTATGCTAATACATAGATACAGAGAAATTCAAGTGGATTTGCATAAACATGAGAATAATAATTAATAATTATATTGATATACAATATAGCTTGCATGTTTTATTTTTTAAAATCTTTAAAATTGAGTCACAATATCTTGCAACACATTAACAGAAGCCTTCAAAGCTAGTCTTACATAGGAGTTATTTAGTCAATGAGTCAATTAATATTGAGGCCAAAGTCAGTCAGCAGTGTTTGTGTGGTAAAGAAATGACAGACTTCTTGCTGTATAAGTAATTGGAGCTAACCAGGAAAGAAATTGATTCATTAAATATCATTACAGATTTACATGTAAAACATACATGCGTTAATTGTACTGATGGTATACCTCCTACTCTATGAAATAAATTGAAAATTATTGTTGGCAGAAAAAGAGGTATCAAAAGTTGTACATTGTGCTGTCTTGAACTTCTGGCAAATTATTTAACTACTAAATTAAAGGTTATCATTAGGTCAGTGCAAAAGAATTATGCAATTTAAAAGTAATGGCAAAAACCACAATTACTTTTGCACACCAACTTATTACTGCAGTTACTAGTAAACTCTTTGTGAAAACATACTCTACATATTAACACGTTAGTGCTTTTAGTGAAGAAAAACTGGTAGATATTCAACTTAATTTCTTTTACAACATAAGAGAAGTAGATTTCCCAGGTGGCCTGTTGCCCAGGTATCTACCCTCATTTTTAAAATGTGTTTTAAAAATTAGGGTGGTTTTTTTTTTTTGGCAAACAAAATAGTAATGTTGTTGATAGTTTAAAAAAGATAAGGTTTATCCATTGTTTATCTTATATGACAGATGTATTTTACATTCACACAAAATACGCAAGTAAGAAACTATTGATTATGGTGACAGCCAGAGGGTTTATCTGCTTTTATGAAAAAAAAAATTTAATTTGGACAAAGCATATTAAAACTTTTATAATTGACTATTTTTTGAAACATTTTTTGTTGAGAAAATACACGTTTTTAATATAGTGGATATTATCAAAATAAATGCATAATAAATTTATTTCTTTTAAATGTGTATCTTATCACTATTCGTAACTTTATGAAAGCCTCTCTCTTAATGGATGAACGGTGAGACAATGGCCAAATCAAAATAGAGTTAGGGACAATAAAATTTTGGAATTTCTCTTGTCCTCAACAAGCACAGTTTCAACAATGGTATAAACAGTCCTGGAAATCCTTGCACATTCAAATTTTCATATTTGCATGAGATGTTTATTATTGCACATTTTAAAAGTCCAAGAACAACTCAGATTTAAATTATAGTTTGCTAAAAACTACCGTCTAAAACTTATTATCCTCATTAATAAAATCTATAGTAGATGTTTACTAAGTAAACTCACATTATAAAAGAATACATTTTATCTGGCTAAAATTACTAAATAAAAATAAAATGTACTTTTTCCCCCTCATTCTGTAATCATGTTAAAGTAAGTTATAGAAATATTTATGTCACCAATTTTTGAGAATTGATTATGTTGGTGAAAAAGTAATTGCGGTTTTTGCCATTGAAAGTGATGCCAAAAACCGCAATTACTTTTGCACCAACCTAATAATTATAATTTGTGGTAATATTAAGAACTATTATTTTAGGACCCAAACAATCTAAAACTGAAAGCTTTCTGTCCACAGCAGAGGTGTAATGCAAAAGGAAAGAGGAAATTTTTCCTGAGGTCTGTTTGTGGTTATTAATTTGCAAGTATTTCTTTTTACGGTTTTTGATGATCAGCATATCACTATTCTGTCATTTATCACAATCAACAAAACATTCAAACAACTATGACCTTCTAATGACCAGGTGGATTTGTACAAATTACAGAATGAATCAGCTAATTTTACTACTAAGTAAAATAATAAAATAGCAAATAGTAAAATTGCTAGATTTTCAGAAAGCAAACAGTATGAATATTTCATGTTAGTAGCGGCCAAGAAAATGTTACTTAGATAATAAGGTATGTCACATGGATAAATGGGTGGTGCTACTAAGTTAATACATGTCTACCTAAATTGCTGTGCAATCTGCCAAGTTGCTGAGAATACTAGACAATAGAACATTACATGTAGACAGTAAGGTCTGTCAATACTCTAAAAATTCAATTTTTGCCATTCCTGTAAAACTCTTTCTCCACCAAAGTAGTCACCATCGCCACTATGTAGCTGTAAAACTGATTGATTGAATTTATGCTTTGTTTTTCTTCCCTTCTCACCTTTTTGGTGACAGTGCTAATGAACTGTCAGATGGCTAGAAATGAACAGTCAAATTCTGGCAGCTGGAATATGAAGAAGTGAAGGGCACAAAGTTAAGTACTATTAAGTTATTATGTCTTATTAATTGAGAAGTGAATGTAATGAGCTTTTGCTTAATTTGAGACATCCTCAATTTTTATTGTCTGGATAGCATGCTTCATATATCTGGCACAGGAAAAAATATCAGCATAACAGAAACAATTCTGTTAACACTTTAACTGTCTAAACATAACCCATTAATCTTAGCATTTACCTGAAGAGGATGTGTTACAGGAAAAAGTCATTGATTGGTTCCAGAAATTTGCATTAAAGAACTGTCGACACAGTCTCAGTACTGGCGTCAAAAGTAGAATTTCTTTAAGCACTGACTACATTATTTGGCAGAGCTTGGTAGGCAGATGCTAAGTCTACATTTGATTCCTATAACTGGAAAAATAACATGGAAAAATACTGCTTCCATTTGTCTTAACTAAATACCACTGATTTTTGACAAAGCATAATCTTATCTAAAAGGAAGATTAAAGGACATTAAGTGGCATGCTAGAAATTAGAGTTTAATTTAAACTCAAAAGAGCTTCACCAACAGGATGCATTGACAAACAGCGTTGAGAACAATACTCCAAATAGGCATCAATGAATGGGTATGAACTAATTTGATCAGACCAAGTGAGTTCTACTAGTGTAGGCTGATGAACATAGGGTATTAAGTTTGGGGTTGCTGAAAGTCAAGTGGTCTAAGGGACTGTGAACTATATGATATATAAGAAGTGAAGAATGTTTAGTTTATAGTAGTGAAGAGCAATATCAATTTAACCATTAGAATTCTGTCTAGGAGCAGGACTGACCATGTGATTATTAGCAAAATTTAAATCTTTTTTTTTCTTTTTTTTTTTTCTGGGGTATTGTTTTCCAGAGTTGTTCATGACCCTGGGATGACTTTGAATTATCTGGTTTTACTGTTTCCACATCTGGTGTTTTGGAGATCACTTCTTGTTTTCACCTGTCCAGTTACACCTAACTGACAGATTACTGCTTACCCCATTGATACCTCAATCTCTGGTGATCTACTTGTTCAATTCTTCTTGTTTGGTCCCAGTGGCTGCCCCTGACATTATCCTGCCCGGTGTTATCTTCTTCATAGTTGTTTTCGTCATTCCACTATGCATTCCTGCACATTTGTCTGGTGTATTTATAATCAATGACTATATGATTATCTAGCATTCTAGCCAATTATAATTAGTTTATGATAGTCTAACTTCAATTCAAATTTGAATTGTCAATAGCGACTGCTTCTTAAAAATGAGTGTATAAGTGTAGTGAATAATATTTTCATGTCTTTTTCTGTTTATCTTCTTGCTCATGTCAATTTGCTGCATAGTGGGCAGAGTTCACTGAGTTTGGGACCACATGGAAAGATGAACCTTACAGATGCCATGGAGTTCTCAGTGACTAAATCCATCTAAGTTGTATTTGGTGGTGTTCAGGGTGGAAAAACAGAAATAGTTGAATGGCAACTCAGTCCAGCAAAGACACATATGAGAGAGATGGCAACTCAGAATGAACTACGGCCATTATATAGGCCTGGACAGAATTAGAAAGGCTGCGGTCATTATAACCTCAAATAGTCAGAGTGCAATGCACCATGAAAACTTGTCTGGGTAAAGCAAAACTCAACTCCTCGGCAGATTAGGATCATCAAGCTTCAGATCCAGAGAGAAAATTTAAGAAAAGATATTTGCAGCATCGAGGGTATATCCAAGATAGTTGCTTCACTAAAAGTGCCATTGCCTTGCTGGAGAAAATCTTAGCTTCATGTCATCCCCAAGGGTGGCTGTATAAAAGTATTTTTTTTCTGGGGTTAGCTTGGTATCCAGAGGCTCCTTTTGTCCCATGGGCGTGCTGGGTCAAAAATTATATATACCAGTCTGATTTTACAAAGAATGATTCTCCAAATTATAAATACTCTACACTCGGCAATCTAGTCAGGTCCTGAGTTGAAAGCATAGGGCCATTTACAGGTGATTTTTCCCATGCTTCTCCTAGAGTACTGAGCAAACTTCTAATTACTATCTTATCCCCATGAACATGACAATATCAGGGAAAATGAGCACAGTTTATTTAATAATCTTGATTGGCTGACCCTAAAGACATAGTAGTACATGTTTTGCTGCATTATCTTTTACAACTGGTAGAACCATATTCACATGGGAAAGGAAGTATATTCTCCTTCATCTGGGATTTATGATGGGAGGAAAACTTTATTGGGAATCAACCTTAACAAGAGCATAATGATATTTTTTCCTGCATAGATTTCTCCCTATTTTTTAACCCACATTTGGCTTTAAATGTGTTTTAAATAAATTATCTTTAAGATATATTTCAGGAAAATAAAAGAGTCCCTTCTGGCACTGTGACCAGCTATCACATGAGTAGAATCATACGATTTGTATTAGAATATACAGGCCTCTGTTCCTACTCGGATACTGCTCTAGAGGCTTTTGAGAGTAGCAGTGACTACATTCAACACTCTTTCCAAAAATATGCTCCCTAAGCTCTCTCGACTAAACTAGGAGAAACCAGGACAGACTACATATCATGAATAATCTGAAAACAGCAAGTCAGGAATGGGTATACCTTAAGATCTATCATCAACTATTGTCTGGGGCTAGAGGGAGGTTACTGATCAGACATTGCTTACCACATGTTCACCCATTCACTTCAACACTGTATTCTTGATTTTACCAACACTACTCCATAGCTTGAAGCAGAATATTATGTATTACACCTCATTGAGTACAAAGAACATCCACACAGTATTTCAAAGTAGATTTTTAAAGTGTATATACTCTTACTCGTATCAGGCAATGTTTTAGCCAAATATTAAGAGAGCAGCCTGTATGTTGGACATTTTCCTTCTGTTCAGAATCACATTCCCAAAGGTTAACAGCTTAGTTAAATTTATCATTACCCAAGAAAGTCCTCACTAGTCTGATGAATTGCTTGGAGCTCAGAATGCTTAGTTTTGAGAATAAAAATCTCTTTAGAAGAGAAATTGGATGTCGAGTGTTTCTTTCCAACCTGAGACCTTAAGAAAAAGTTATGACTGAAAATTGGAGACTTTTTTGAAATCATTAAGACCTTTTGAACTCAGTATTAAGAAATTTTCAGAGATTTGTTCTAGTAAATGCCTAGTATGATCTAATTTGATATATGAATTTCAGTGTAAAATTTTAACTACATTTAACTAATTTCTTAGACTCTTAAAAGATGAGAATTCACAGATCATCAAGCTCAATTTCTCTCTTGATATAAAAACGCCTGTGCTGCTTTGAAAGGGAGGCGTTTGTCCTGATCACAGCTATGGCTTTCCATTTTGGGGCATTTTTGATTTAAAGATGTTCCTCACATGGCTCCAAAACCTACCCCCTCTACTTCTGCCCAGGGAAATAACATAGCACTAGTATTTTCTTTCTTCCAGATGAATAGTTAGCCTAAGTAGTTGAAGGCAAATCTCATATTATTTCTTAAAACCATTTCACATACCCCATAAATTATAGTACCTTCCCCTTTTGGTCACTGTGCTAGGGACACTTATGAGTTGGTCAGTATCCTTCATTACATTGTCTATGTTATATTGCAATCTTATGATTAACAAAATCATCATCAGTTTTTCATTTGAAATGTTGGCAACTTTTATTTGAGAAGTTGTTGTTTTGAATGTGAACATTTATATCTGTTAAATTTTATTGTCTTTGCCCGCCTTATCTGCATTCCCTGCTGAGCTGCCTCTGGATTACATGATTCCAATCCCTGACCACAACTGATCAGACTGAGCAAGGATCCACACCGACCTGTCTACCCAAGGGTAGTCTTTCTTTGACTATTCAGGGGCATGTGTCCTTGGTGGCCTGCCACAAAAAGATGAAAAGGGTTCATTAGGCCATTCGTCCCAGGAATTGAAACAAAGACAACAGATCTCAGAAGGTTGTATATGTACCTATGAGAGCACACAGAAATATTTTAGCTGGTATATGCATGATTTAAGTAAAAGAATGTTAAACGTGTTTGCTTGTCTATGTGTTAACATATCACAAATTTTATAAAATATCACCACTATTTTATGAACAGTCATTGTTTGGGGGAAGTTAAGAAAATAATCAATTTAATGTTGGTTAAAAGTTATTACATAAATACAAGAGCCCTTATAAAAACAAATGCCTGGGACCTATTTGATATTTAGAGGAAAATTCTCTTAGATTGAGTTTTATTACTATATAAATACACACACACACATACACACACACACACACGACACCCTCCCCAGGAATGTATATATCCAAATTTTTAATCATGTTGTACATGTCTCTTTTAAGTCACTGATAAGTTGGGGAACAAGATTTATAGAAAGAGAAAAGAAACTAACATTTATTGCTACATATTTTCTATCAGATAAAGTCTGACTCTATACAGATCAGCTACCACAAAGCACCCTCAGCCTACGAAAGCAAAAATCCTAGTTCCATCTCTGTGTTCTTATAGCTGTTTCTTTTAATATCCTCTTTTTGGAGTTTTAGAATCATGTTGATTTTGTTGAATTTTCAGGAGTATATGAAGCTATGTATTTGTTATCTTAGGTGTACTGCTATTATTTTTTACTCGAACAAAAGATTGTAGCTGAAACATTGTTAGAAATATCAAAACCTAAAAAGCTGATCTTTATGGTGAAGAAATATGGTACAAAGTAAAGAGGTAGGACTTAGGGCAATGAAGACGTTGATTTGAAATCTGGCCCTTCCCCTCCCTAGCCAGGTTAACTACAGCACATTATTTGTCATCCATGAGTCTCAGCTTTTTGTCTTAAATGGGGACCTGAATGTAAAGTGCCAGAGACAAAATAAATACATCCAATGACTATTATCATCAATGCTGCATTATTCTTACTCCTTAATTTAGGAAAAAATGATCGTAGATTTTGAGAAGAAACTTTCATATGACTCATAATTTTCATGATGATCCAAAAGTTACAAATAATTAGAGATAACACACTTAAATTCTGTATTTATAGCTTTCCATGTTACCAATGATTATAATTTAGGCTATCATTGGGTTATCGATATTGGGGTTATTTTTATTTTTATCTGAAAAAACATTATTTCTTAATCTGAAAATGATTATTTTAAAACTGCCAATACCTTGCTAAAAACTTATTCCAATTAAAATGAGATTAGTTAATTAGAACCACTTAAATTCTAACTGATAGGACTTCATAGTTACAAAGTCATTATATGAACCAAAAGGTATAAGATACCTAAAGTAATTTTTCTGAGTGTAATATGAAATTAGACTAGTTTTATTTCTCCCAAATTAAATCCAGGTCTCCTCAGGGCAATACCGTCTAAGATATCTGGATAGAAATTAGTTGGCTTTTTTATTTTAATAATTTTCACCACTGCTATTTACCTATATGCAACTTCTGAAATTTAAAGTCAGTGAATTCATTTACATTCAAATGCACTTAGCAAAGAAAAATATGCAGCAATAAAATTGTAATTTGTATTTCCTTGTAGGCTAATGGACAAGGAAGATTTGATAATAGTATGATACTTTTATATGCTTTATACTAATACTTTTATTAAAATGCAAGCAGAACTGGATTTTTTTTTGTTTCCTTCTAATTAGATATTGCCAGTATGGTAGACAAGTTAAGTTTAGAGTGTGTCCCTCTGCAGAGTAGGCGTGTGAAATGAATGTGCAATTTCAAAGGAATGTAATATAATTAGAAAATCCTTGGTGAATCGTTGACATCAGGAAATGCATTAAAAACCCAGTCATGGCCCTTTAAAAAAATCAAATTCCATTAAATAGAAGCCCTGAGAAAATCAGTGAACTCAGCCACAAAGGTAAAACAAGTAGATTGAAGTGGTCAATACTTCACACCCCATGTGCTCAGCTCTCTATGATTTGTTTTAGGAACAGTGATCCTGGTGACAGGAAATTAAAAGTCAGATACGCCTGCATATATTGTTCCTTACTGTGCTTTATCTAACAAGTAATGTTAGTTGCACAACCAGAGACCTTGCCTGCGGATGGATTATTATTCATGCAATGCAGGCGGCTTCTACTGCTACTGAATATACAGAAGCCAACCGCGTGAACAAAAACTTCTAAGACAAGTCAGATTATCCTACTCTCGTGGGATTTGAAAAATTCTTCAGTGGTAGGCCGGCTGCGGTGTCTCACGCCTGTAATCCCAGCACTTTGGGAGGCCTAGGCGGGCGGATCACAAGGTCAGGAGATCTAGACCATCCTGGCTAACATGGTGAAACCCTGTGTCTACTAAAAATACAAAAAAATTAGCTGGGCGTGGTAGCGGGGACCTGTAGTCCCAGCTACTTGGGAGGCTGAGGCAGGAGAATGGCGTAAACCCGGGAGGCGGAACTTGCAGTGAGCTGAGATACACTCCAGCCTGGGTGACAGAGTAGTACTCCGTCTCAAAAAAAAAAAAAAAAAAAAAAAATCCTTCAGTGGTTTCTTATTTCTTTCCAAATAAAAGCTAAAGTCCTTCTAATGATGAACAAAGGCACAGTGGAGTTCCCATTGCCTCTGGAACTTCATCCTCAACTACTCTTCCCCTCGCTGGTTCTCTCCAGGGTCACTGGCTCTCTATTGCTAAAACTCACCAGCCAAGTTTATGCCTCAAGGCCTTTGCATGACTTCTCCTTATTGCCTAGAATGCTCTTTTCCTGGTTAGCCACGTGGCTTCCTCTTTTCTCTTAGGTGTCTGCTCAAATGTAACCTAATCAGCTTGGCCTTCCTTGACCACCTCACTAAAAATTGAACAGGTCATTTCCCTGTTTGCTCTTTTCTTTCTTCTCTTTTCTCCATGGTACCTATCACTTGTAACATACTCTATACTGTAATTATTTTAATTTGTTTATTGAATGTCTTCCCCCACCAGAAATAAAGCTTTATTATGGCATGAATGCTTAGACTAGAACCTAGAAAAACTAATTGCTAAAAAAATATTTGTTGAAGAAATGAAGAAAATAATAAAAGCATTAATGTGTCTATTAATTATACCTCAATAAAGAAAAGAATGAGTGCTAGCTTTGTAAAAGTTTCAGGGACTCTTGAATCAGACATGGACTGTTTCTTAAAAATGCTTATGGTCCGGGAAATGAAATTAATCATCTCTATAAGTAACATTAACATAGAATAGAGCACTTGAGGTCTGATGAGGTTAAAATACTACCAAAAAGACAAAAAAAAATATATACTGCCTTCACGTAACGACATCAGAGAAGCTACATGGAAGAGATTGCATTTAAAGTGTCCCAAAAGATAGAGATTGCCATGAGTCCGTATGAATGTGTGGGGAGAGTATTCAGGGAGAAAACAATGTAAACAAAGTCTCAAATCTGTGTGGTCACTGAGCTCTCCTGTTTGGTCACAATGTACAACATATACACAGGCAAACACAGCAGAAGAAAGTTGGAAAGGTGGAGTCAAATTATGAAGAGTCTCACCAAAAATCCATCATTTCAATAATGTTTATCACCTACTTGAATATAACTGCTTTGTTCCCCATGTGTTGTCCTAATTATTACTGTTGATGTTTCACTTTCTTCTGGGGAAGACATTGGTAATCAGTAAGAAGTGGAATGTTTCCTGGGATCCTTGGGGGCAGCTAATGACAACCCCTCCTTTCACTTCTCTATCTTAGATCATCTATCCGTCTAATGAATCAAGGTGCCTTGCTCTATCCCTAACAAGAGGCCCCAAATCTTACTTGCTAGTGAGGCAGGATGAGGCAGCTGAAAGCAGTTATTCCACAGAAATAGTTTCAGCAGGTAACTGTTAACCAGGAGAAATTAGATGCAAGCAGAAATGTATGATTGTGACTGCTCTGGATCATTCCTTTGGTGTTCTTAGTTGTTTTTGATTGTTTTCTATCAGAACTGGGCAAGACACAATGTGAGAATAAGCCCTTGTGGTAGGTAAAAAGCCATTTAGTGGGACCTCAAATGGAAGCTCTAGTGATTTAGTACACTTGAAAGATTTTAACGCACTATGACCAAGACTCCTCTCCTGGAACATTGCAGGATGCCTACCTAAAAGTAAGGACCCTTATATTCTGATATACCTGAGGATTTTTTTTTAATTGTTGTAGGTGTATTAGAAAATTCACTTTGAATAGCTTTGGAACAGTTGAGAGAGATTTCACATAGCTCCCTAGGCCTCTAAGCTTTTCAGTTCAAATGACTGGAAAGTGTATCAGGAATTTACATAGGCCAAACTCTAAGTCTTCTAGGGGGTAAAATAAGGCATTTTTTCCCCCGAATGTCTATGATATGACATTTGACAGCTCAATTCCCAAGATATCTTTTAGGAAAGAGGAAGGTAGGAGGGAAGGCGGGAAGGCAGGAAGGCATGCATCTTTCTTCACTTTAATATTCTCCATTCTAGTTTCCATAAGGAGCATAAGGAAATTATCAGATGTTAATGTGGTATTCACGGTGTACTTTTCCTTTGTTTTTATTTTGCTATTTTTACATTCTGTCCTCCCCCATTTTTATTCCACTTATTTTCTCCATTTTCTACCCTAATTTCTTTCCAATACATGTTCCCCATTTCAGAAAGTGTGCATTTTTATGCATAAGATGAGCACCTCTCAGTAAACATTGTTGTTAAAAAAGAAAACATAATTTTTAACATCCATTCGCTATATACTGTACCTCAAAATTCTTTCCTTTGTACATGAAGGGGAGGAAGGGGTTTGGCCATCGTCACTGACAGATGCCAATATCAGTGTTATGCCTTAGCAAGTTTCACTGACTCCTGACTTTCTTTTGCCCTGAACACTCTCCAGTTTGTCTCCTGGGCACTCCAGCCCTGCTGTGAAGACTCATTCAGTTTCATTCCCCAGGACTCTATGAACTCTGAAGCCCAATACGGGCTTGTGCCAGGCAGGAGGTTATTTCATGAAAATCAGCCAAGATTTCTTTTCTCTCCTTTCATCACTTGACTCTCAGTTAAGCCTCTGGTGGGAAATTTTCGAGGTTACCATCCGGCATCTATACCTCAAGGAGGACAATTGCACTCTGTAATTGGAAGATTCATCTGAGCCTTAGACTGGAATTTTATCACAAAGAGTACCTCAAAGTCAGAGGTAGTAAATTAGGATATGGGGAATCTTGTCATTTACATACTCTCTACCAACATATGGCAGTATCTGTAAATGACAACCACAGTCACTCTTAATTAAAATTTAGACAGTAGATATACAGAAGTACGAAGGCTTTTTTCTAAGCTCTTTTACATTATTCAACCTGTCCATATGTCCACCAAAAAAAAAAAAAATTTTTTTTAAAAACCCACAGCAGGGGTGGGGGGCAAAAAGCCAAGATTGGGGAGTTCTGTTTTCCTTGATTTAATATCCTATTAAAATGCTATATGAACAGATTTATATAAAGCTTGCCATCTGATAGGACAATAGTGATTTCATCTCATTACACTAAAGTAAATATATATATAAACTGAAAATATATTAATTTTCAATCTGAGACTGAATCTGCACATACCTGGAGTTATTCTTTCCTTGTCTGTTGAAATGAAATGAATTCACAAAGAAAATGTATCATGTAAAGAGAAAGTATAACCAATTTAGATAACAAACCATTTTCAGTCATTTTTAGATATACTTTCAAATAATTGGTATGTTAATTATAAGTCTTTTCACATTTTTTATTAAGTGGAATCTCTAACCAGTAAGAGTGTTTTCTAGTATAGTTTATATAGATTGTACCGGAAAATTAACAGAGTATTCCTAATGAAATACTCTTCAATTGAATTTAACATAATTCACTGATTCCTATTATTCTTCCTGCCAATTTTCTTCACAGTTTTATTTGAAATTAATGAGGCTTTGTGACTCTGTTTCTTGGTGTCTTCCAAACGTTTTGGAAAATTATTTTCTCTTCAAATATTTTTTTTCTGCTTTATGTCTTCTTTTCTCTCTTCTGGGATTCCAAGTAAATATATTTTAAACTTTTTCACCGTATCTTCTGGGTCTCTTGCCCTCTATCTTGTACTTTCCATATTTTGTCTTTTCAGCTTTACTGTGGATGGTTTCTCTTCACCTCTCTTCTTATTCATGAATTCCATTTTCATCTGTGTTTACCCAGTCCTCAAACACATCACCTGAGCTCTCCATTTTGGCCTTTGTATTTTTCAGTCTTAGCATTTCTAGGCAATTCTTTTCTTTAAAACCAGAATGTCATAGTATCTAGTTTCCAGTTCCTTGATAATATTTTAAAGTTTGTTCTTATTTCCATTAATATAGTAAATTTGTTTTGTCTAATCTGAGCCCAATATTCTCACCACATGGGCACACCTGTGGGGCTTTGTCTGTGGTCTGTCATTTGTGACAATTCTCTTTCATGTTGCCTTCCTTCCTTGTGCCCTAATTATCCTTGTGTACCAGACACAATATTTGAAACACGTAGTAGAAATATTTTGAGGCCAAGATAATGTTATTATCATCTGAAGATGTTTTTCATTTGCTTCACAGGTGTCTGTAGATGCTAGCTTTCTAGGTTCACCTTAATCTAATTTGTCTTAGTCACCAAAATGACTTACACTGGGCTGCAATGTGTTCTAAGACTGTTTGACTTCTAGCTCAGTCTCCCATGTAGATTTGGTTCCTGCATTTATGCTAGGGAAGTTCATCCAGGGAGCTCACCCTTGGCAAGCTGTAGACTTCAATTTTTGTCCCTAAAGCGCTGAAGCTCTGTCAAAGACCTTCTCAGCAGCTCCTCTGGATTAGCAGATACTCCAAAGCCAAAGCATTCTGAATTCTGGGCTCATCTTTCTGATTTCCTTCTCTTACATCTTGGTCCAATTACTCCTCATTATCTTGGTAGGTATTTAATGCTTCGAAAGATTTTTTTTTAGTTGATCTATGTATTTAAATTGTAATTAGCAAGTGGGTTTGTTCAAATTACTCATTCTGATTTTACTATAAACAGAAGTGCTTTTCTAATTACTCTTAACTAGGGAGTTTTTAGAACACTACGAAATAACTGCACTGATAAGCATATACAACCATAAAATTATTTTCACTGGGGATGAAGATAAGGTAAATCTAACTGGAAATTTTTCCATTAATCCCAAATCCATACTGATGGGGAAATGACCTGATAACTTTCTTCTTCAGAAGAAAGGAATGGAACTTAAAAAAATTAGAAACACACAAATATGTAAGGTCTTGTGGGCCTTGAATCTGAATGAAATGGGGCAACACTGCAATATTTTATCAATTTTTATTGATATTTGTTCTTTCTCTCAAAGATAGAATACTCTATAAATTTTTTTGAAATATAGGAAAATCCTTGTACGGAGTTTATCTATTTATTTATTTAGAGACAGAGTTTTGCTCTTGCTGCCCAGGCTTGAGTACAATGGCGCGATCTCAGCTCACCACAACCTCCACCTCCCAGGCTCAAGCGATTCTCCTACCTCAGCCTCCGGAGTAGCTGGGATTACAGGCATGCGCCACCATGCGCAGATAATTTTGTATTTTTAGTAGAGACTTTGTTGGTCAAGTGATCTCGAACTCCCGATCTCAGGTGATCTGCCTGCCTCTGTCTCCCAAAGTGCTGGGATTACAGGTGTGAGCCACCTTGCCTGGCCCAACACTCCAAGATTTTAAGCAAAGGAGTGACATCATCTCATATTTTAGCAATATTTAACTAGTAAGATGAGAATAGATTGGTGAAGGAAAAGGAAAGGCAAGGACACCTGTTAAGAGACTATTAAGTGTCTGGGAGAAACCCAGGTAAGACAGAAGGTAGTAAAATGGAAGTATTGGGGAATTGACTGGAATAGTAATTCTGTAACACACATTTGTTTCTGCCCATAGCTAGGAATACAGGTGTCCTCACCTCCCTACCTGAAAATAAGTATGCATAGAATTTCTCCCAAGTAAGGCAGTTTGATTTAATCTCTGTCATGCCCAGATTCAGAAACTGAGAACTTTAACAAAAATCAATTGCCTGAGAATAATGACCACACATTATGAATAATTTTCACTTACTATATAGTTAAATTCCTCTGACATTATAGACCTGTATTACAATGGCAAGTTTTAGGTTTTTTGTTTTGTTTTGTTTTGTTGTTGTTTTATTATGTTTTTGTTTGTTTGTTTTGTTTTGTTTTTGAGACAGATTCTCGCTCTGTCACCCAGGCTGGAGTGCAGTGATGTGATCTCAGTTTACTGTAAACTCCACCTCTCGAGTTCAAGTGATTCTCCTGCCTCAGCCTCTGGAGTAGCTGGGGTTACAGGCCCCTGCCACCACGCCCGACTTATTTTTGTATTTTTAATAGAGACGGGGTTTCTCCATGTTCGCCAGGCTGGTCTCAAACTCCTGAGCTCAAGTGATCCACCTGCCTTGGCCTCCCAGAATGCTAGGATTACAGGCGTAAGCCACTCCGCCCGGCCAAGTTTTAGTTTTGACTGCCAATAACTTCTTAAATAGATTGGGTGGTGGATGCCTGGAACCTGAGCGTACAGAGGTCAGTGTTGTTTTTGTTTGGTTTGTTGTTGTTGTTGTTGTTGTTGCTGTTGTTTGAGACGAAGTCTCGCTCTGTCGCCCAGGCTGGAGTGGAGTGGCACGATCTTGGCTCACTGCAACCTCCGCCTCCCAGGTTCAAGCGATTCTCCGGCTTGGTCTCCCAAGTAGCTGGGATTACAGGCACACGCCGCCACGCCCGGCTAATTTTTTGTATTTTCGTAGACACGCGGTTTCACCGTGTTGCCCAGGCTGGTCTCGAACTCCTGAGCTCAGGCAATCCGCCCACCTCGGCCTCCCAAAGTGCTGGGATTACAGGCGTGAGCCACCATGTCTGGCCCAGAGGTCAGTATTTAAACTTGCCGAACTAATCCACTGTCCTACTTTTCATTCATTATTATCTCTTTCTGTCTTCTTCCATCTTCTCACATATGTTGCATGGTCTTCACAAGCTCCATCAGCAGCCATGTGTTCTCCAATTTTATTTTCATTCATGCTATCATCTTTGGCAATGACAGGAAGGCTTTTTTTCCCCCTCTCATGTACTTTATTATTCCTCAAAAAATAGCCTCCCTGCTGTGTTTTTTCTGAGTGTGTGAGAAAGAAGAGCCAAGCTGCAGAGAAAGAGATTCTGCCATGTGCTGTGTGATCTTGCACGGTTTATAACCTCCAGTCTTTTCATCCATGACATGAGGATAACAATACCTCCTCAAAGGGCTTTTGTGAGGATTACACAACCCAGGGTATGTATAATGCCTGTGAAAGTGCCTGGCACAGAGGCCAGGACTCAATACTTCTGAGTACTGTCTGCAGGCCAGAAGCTTCTCTCACTTCCTACTCTAGCCATTTCCACTGCTATTTGGTTTTCTGTTCTTGACTTACCAGTAGCTCTATGATCTGCATGTTCTGTAATTTACTACTACTAACTAAGCTTACTCTATATGGTTTGCTAATTAACAGCTTCCCTTCTTAATATTCCTAATAGAGTTATTTTCAGCATCAAATGATATAATAAGTGGAATATTCAATGTATTTGGGATATAACAAGTCCTCAACTGGTAATCATTAGTCTTTATTTTTGATATTTTATTAGCAATATTAATATCTATCTTCTCTTCCCACTAGGAAGAAGGCTTATCAAGGACAGAGATATTCATCTGTTTTATTCTCTGATACATTCCTAGTGCCTAAAACAATGCCTGGCATATAAAAGATAGTCAATAGTTAATGAATAAATTAGTAACTGAATGAATAAAACACTTACTTATTTCAGTTGCATTAATGCAATGTAAGTTACCTTGCCATCACTGAGTATTATAACCTTTTTTGCTAACACATAAAAGGTATAAATTTATAACTTACTTTGTTTTGTATTTTTTAATGACTAGAACAGTTAAACATTTATTTAAAAAATTATTGAGGTTTTGACATTAGTCATAAAGCAGGCAAGGTTGTGAAAAAGTTAAGAAATATCCAACATTTCAAGTGGGAGAAATGTCTTACACATGAAATAAGGGAAAATTATAAAATATTTATCATCTTTTCTTTAGAGTGAAATTCTCCGGCACTCTCGCTTCTCAATTTCAAGTGATGACGTAGTCTTATATCTCACAGAAAACATGGATGGAATCAGATATGAAGGCTTCCATATTTCTTCCATTACACTTCCCACCCTTCTGCATATTCACCCACGTTTCCCATTTGTCTGCTGTTCAAATGGATGAAGTGGCTCTGGTCCTATCAATAATCAATGCATCCATATGCATTGCAGACTCCATCCTTTCTTCCCTACTCAAGCTCTTCTCTCCTAGAATTATCATTCTTTTTTCCATCATTGGTCTTTTTTCCTCTACTTGGTTATTATGTTCACCAACATATTAAAATGTATAGGAAGGGCAATATGTTCAATATAGATAATGAACTTTTGGCTTTTACCTTCCTTAACACTGGTCTGAGGAATTCTTCAGCCTAGAGGATAAAGTGAAGAGTTAAATTCCTTTCCTTTTGCATACTTAGAAAAAACATAGAGACGTAAAATTTAAACGCAGCCATAAAAAAAAAGGGAAATAGATACTAAGCATTTTTTTTTTTTTTTTTGTCTCAGGATGGAAGGATGATTCCAGATGTGAGTACATATTTCTCTCTCTGGCTTTGGAGGAGTATAAAAAACACTGCATTAAATAAATGCAAGTATCACCAATAGTACTGGAGGCTCTGCCTTTATAACTCAGGAAAGAAAACCAATTCTGACTCACTGGCTTTGCAAACCAATCCAAGGCCTAATTTTACCAACTTGGGGTTGCAATGTGGTCAGGTTACCAGCGAGTGCTCTTGATGTTTAAATACCTGGATGTGCCCTCAGTGTATGGGGCGCATGGATGTTATGTTGATAGCCTATGGGTATTCCGTGGGGCCTACCTTGTCTCATAAAATGACTTTTTCACATTGGCTGGTCTCTAGCACTGGGCTAGGAGGTAGGAGACAGGCTTAACAAGGACTCGGAGAGTCCACGCTCAGAGAGCCAGGGACAATTGATCCTACAAGAGTAAGCTGACTTTGAGTTAGAGCCCAGACTTCAACATTAAATACCCAGAATAAAAGGCCGTCAACCAGAAAAGAAGAAACTACACAAGATCTAAGTCTTTTTCTTCACCATAGGGATGCAAAAGCAACACCCACCTTCCATACACAAAAGAGAGACACTATATTAGAAAGAAGCTGGGGGAGGCATCATAAGAACCTGATTATTCTTTTCTTCTAGAAATCTTTATCAGTAGGATGATTTAAATCATCATATTGGACTAAACTTTAACCTGAAAAGGATGTTTAATTAACTTTTCCCCTCCAGCTGGCAGGTGTCACCTAACGAACAGGCAAGATTAGCAGTAGACAAAATAAAATTCCAAATTTTTTACAAATCAAAAATTTGGAATCAGTCACATTGTATAATTCTGTTTATCGGTTTACTTGTAAAAAATAAAAATAAGCTAACTCCTTTAGCAGTAACTACCTTATCAGCTAAAACCTCATTTTTTCCCCTTTCTGAACTTCTTGAGCTAATTTTCTTCCTGCTAACACCATTCTCCTCTGCTTCCATTCTGTCTTCAGTTTTACCTCAATTGATCATTCCTCTTTATCACGTCACTAAAATTTTTCTTATCAAGATCATCAATGAGAAGCAAGTTGCCAAGACCAATGGGCATTCTTCTGCCCTCACTTTACCAATCTCACAGCACCATTTGGCACAGCTGACCATTTCCTCCCTCCAAAATACCTTCTCATTCTAAATTTTATTATTCACAGATCTTGTCTACCTCCTTCTGCTCAGTACTTAGCTCCGTCATCTCCATTTCCTCACTAATTCTGTGTGACCTAGCCAATGACTTTGGTAACATACCATCAATATTGATGCCTCCCACCTCTTCCCAGGAGTTCCAGCGCCATAGAGCCAATGGCCAACCTGATACCTTCATTTGAAATTGCACAATTTGTTAAAAACTTAAGAGTAGACATTATGTTTCTGCTTTTCTTCCCTCAAGCCCCACATCCAGTCCACCAGCAAATCCTTTGGCTGTATTTTCCCAAATCCTTATACTTATCATGATCTTCAAGACTACTACACTCTTCCAGTCATCATTATTCCTCACCCAGACTCAGCCGTTTAGCACTGAACTGGTCTTTCTTTGCATCTCCTTTTGTCCCATATTCATGATGGCCACAGCAACTTTGTGAAATTTTTCTTTCAAAATTACTTACTTATAGGAAAGTAATACAGCTACAGTATGTTTGCTTGATACTGAATTAAAAAAATGTGTCTTGCAGAAGGCAGTTTCATCACCTTGTCTCGTGAAGGAGGCTACCATATGAAGTTTCACTATATGAAGGAGTAACCATATGAAGTATAACCAGTATGTGAAGTTTACATTTCCCCACAAGCAAATGCCTGCGTATAAAATAAAACTCACACATGGCTTATTTTTGGGGGGCAGGAAAACTGAGAATAATTTTAAACAAAAGATATTCTCTAGAAAAGACATAAAAATCGAGAGGGAGACACCCAGCAGAATGAGAAAAAATGAAAATGATAAAGTATACTATAAGCAATGTGAGAGTTCAACAACTATTTGTTGTTTATGATGAAAAGGCTTTCCAATGAAATCAATGCAATGCCTGGCACTCAGATTTTTTCTCGTTTTCCCAGGCTTGACAAAAATAAAGAAGACATTGAAAGAAAAGTTTGCATGGATTCTGTTGAACTGAAGAGGGCAGATGGACATCTCTTTAGAAAAATGACAATAGCTCTGGCCATCCATCTCACAAATGTGTGTCATTAATTCAGCAGAGACAGTGAGAGCATAGATCAAACCAAATCTGAAGTAAAGTAGAAATGGTGCTGGCCTGGGAGTTATAGAATCAGAGTACTACAGATGAATTTCTTAATCCTTATTAATGGGTAGTATGAACTTGAGCAAGTCCTTGAACCCCTAGCTGCTTACAAGTTATCTGGACTACATTAACTTCAAAGTCCTTCTAATTTGTATCTTCTAGAATGTATAATTCTAATGTCACTATTGGAAAGCCAACAGATGTTGTAATGATTGTGGTAGATTGATAGAATTGTTTTCACATACAAAGAAGGCACAATGCCTTTAGACATGTGGAAAAAATAGCCATTAGAGGTGTCCCTAAAAGAATATTTTGTATCATTGATTGAGTATACCTCTAAAGTTCCCATTTACTTACATGAGTTTATGTTTTGGAAACTTACCAAAGGTCCTTTGCTTGAGAACAAAGAAAAGTCAATTCTTCATTGTAGACCATCTGAAATAAGACATTGGAAAAGTTATTATGAGCCATAAAATTTCTTAGAATTGTTAAATTGTATTGCTTGAACTGCATATGAGAATAAAGACTGATAATTTTTAAAATACATAGGATTATATGTTACATTCAATTTGTTATGATTTAAAATAAGGGGATTCAATACATTCGGGAAAGCATTAAATAAAATTTTAACTCACGCAATGCCTTTGGCCCACAATTTGGATAGCAGGTTAAACCAAGGTTTACAGCTCTGCAGTAAGCTGATGCTCATCAAACAATTTAATGTAGGCTCTGGGAGAGTACATTTTACATGGAATAATTTGGAAGAAAGGAATGTCACTTAAAGAAACAGTAGAAGAGTAGGCGCATCATAGCAAAAAAGTAGAGTCATTCAGCAGAAGATGCTGCCCTCATCAAAGTGGAGCCCATGGATAAGATGGCAAATAACAGAGATTAAAATAGTTATCAATGACTTAGTGCCCCCTACAGTCCAGGTCCTGTACTAGGTGCGTTATATTTCCCATTTCATTTCATCCTCAAGGCAAATCTAGGAATTCAGTTGTATTATCTTCATCTTGCAGTTGAGGAAATGAAAGCTTAGAAATAATACTTAATTTTCAATGATAGCAAATGTAGTACAAATCAAAATGAAGAGTAAAACTCAGGTCCATCTGTATCCAAAGCCAATACTGTTTCAGCTACTTGAAGCTACATAAATGGCCAAAACATTAGTGTTCTGGGAAGTTGTGTAAGAGAACAAAGCGAAGAATTGTTACATCACAGAGCACAAGTATTCATAAAGGACAACTACATAAAGTGACTTAGGATGACTTAAGAATGGAAGCTCATTACTTCTATGGTTTCAGAGCACCAGACTGCAACCTTTTTATCTGAGTGGAAAAAAGCATTCATGTATAAACTCCAAATTACTAAGTAATCAAAGAAAATTATCTGCTATCAATTTTTGTATTTAAATAAAGCCTAAATATATTTTATTTGAAATTTCAAACACTATCCAGTTTATGACAACCCAGCTTCATACATTCTATAAAAATACCAAGTGCCACTTTTTAAACTTCTATTTTTTCCCCAACCCTGAAATTTGTTGAACTCATACCTAACCTGGGAAACAATATGTTCGACTGATGTGTAAAAATCCTAGCTGGTTAATGAGAAAGGACGTGTTAGTCATCCAATAAAAAATGGATAACATGCTCCCAAAATTACCTGTTGATAAGAAAAAGTTGAGTTTATTGCTTATCGTGGTAAGGAATATCACCACCTTCACCTAATCTTGGTAGAATTTCAGAAGCAAACAACAAAGTTAGGATTTTTTTTTTTTTTTTTTTTTTGAGATGGAGTCTCACTCTGTTGCCCAGGCTGGAGTGAAGTGGCACCATCTCAGCTCACTGCAACCTCAACCTCCCAGGTTCATGCCATTCTTCTGCCTTAGCCTCCCGAGTAGCTGGGACTACAGACGCCTGCCACTATACCCGGCTAATTTTTTTGTATTTTTAGTAGAGACAGGATTTCACCGTGTTAGCCAGGATGGTCTCGATCTCCTGACCCCGTGATCCGCCCGCTTCGGCCTCCCAAAGTGCTGGGATTACAGGCGTGAGCCACCATGCCCAGCCATAAAGTTAGGATTTTTAAGAGGTTTTGATGTTGGTTTAAGGCAATGTATTTGTTTAGGTTTCGGTAAGATTCATCATATCATAGTTTAGGACTGATGGACATAGTAAGACAAGCTTTCAAGGAGAGAGTTTCAAAGAGAGTTTTTGCAAGCAAACAGTCTTTCCATGCTATCTATTGAAAAGTTCAACAGTCTAATGTTCATTTAAATGGGCTTATAGGAGTTTCTGAAATTAATAATAATTATTTCTAACTTTTTTCTTCCTGAGCAAAGCTTTCCTAATATAGTAAAATCATGCTAATACAGAAACTTTCGTGGGTATACATGGTTTTGTTTCCAGAATCATGAAAATAGAAAATTATTTTAGCTGGGCGTTTATTTTGATCTATGAAGACTAATCCTTTATTATATTTGGTTTATTATTAATCTTTGCATAGTTTTGGGGAAACTTTGAAGAACATTTCTTCATGAAGTATGTTTGAGAAACTTTTATGTTCAAAGAAGCTTCGAATAAATTCTGCTCATTGATATCAATAATTGCTATTATTGATGGACATTTTTATGATATTTAAATAAATAGGATTCTCACTTTCCCATATGAAAACAGCCTCATGAAGCAACATACATAGCCGAAACATTAGTGAAAAATGTTTTGTGAAAAAGTCCTTCTGTGGGCATATACTTAATTTACCACTTTTTTATCCTGTCATTTATAAAGTATTTGACTAATAAAATAATTTATCCTACTATTGAACAAACAAGAGGACAAAAAACATTACCTCATAAAACACTACAAATATGCTTGGACATCAGAAGGGTTGAACAGCCTTGTCTTCAATTAGTCTCCATCCTCAAGTGGAAAATAATGTTAACAAGTAAATGTGGTAAGAACCATAAAAGATATAACACAACAGAGGTAAAGAAAAAGAAATGATCAGTTCTTACTGCCTATCCCAGTAAGTGTCAACAAGAAACTAGTATTCGAGCTCATCTTGAAGGAGGCAAAGACATTCCTAAATGAGAGAATCAAAGGTCTCAGTGATTAAGTCTAGGGCATAATAAATAGAAAAGTTGAATGGAATAGGAATGTCGGCCTGGCAAGAAGTTACTTTTACCTCTTTCTTGCTTCAAATTTAGTTCCTCTTCTTGGCTAGAACAAGGAATTTTCAGAGGAGCAACGCATATCATTCTGTCTTTTTTGGTAGCATTTAATGCAATTATAATTAATTATATGTGAATGACACCTGTCTTTTTCAAGGTAGATTATTTTTGCATCTCTAGTATCTAGTACTGTGTCAGGCACATGTTTGAATGAATTATTAAGTGACTACATGAAATGCATAAATTAATTTGGTTCAGCCTATAATGAAGGTTTGTTTATATCCTAAGAAAATATCCACTTTGGAAGATTTCCACTTTGTTATATTTATATCTCGAAACTATTTATTGTTTGAAATCTCTAGTCATTTTCAAATGCTAAAAATGACTCACTTCTCATTATACCAATCAATAAGGGCATCCCTATGCCTTGTGAAACAATATGTTTTTGATTTATGCTAGTATAGAATACAGTTGAGGTTATTCTAAACCTTTTCCTTTGTCATTACTCTTGTGAAATTTGTTTCTTTGTCTTATGTCCTGTTATCCTTTTTCCTCAGAAGCCAAGTGGCTCATACAAGGATGGAAACCTTGGCCTTTACTTCAAAAGCACCAGCTCTCTCAGGAAAGATACTTATTCTAGAAAGGGCAAAGAATTAATTTAGGACAGAAGGTTTTCATAGTAAATGCTAAATGTTCGCTGTATAGGTTGGATGTTCTCTTTTGAATTCTACCTGCCAGGTGTCCATCTATGACCTTCACGCTGGTAAGATTTAACTTAAAATTTGATATATCTTCATATTCTACATCACAAACTATCTTGGATGTGTTACATCACTTCTGACTCCTTATTTCTCTCACCTGGCAGGAATCATCTCTGTGATGCTGGATGCAGGACAGACAGGCCACTGCTCCTCCCTTCCATGTCCTTGCTAGCTCTCACCTAAGTATTCTTATCTTTTTACCACTAGGGGAGAATGGACACAGCTTCAGAAGCCTGAACGCATCACTGCAGCCTCCAGTGGCATTGGCTTTACACATGAAATCTCCTTGCAACCCTTACATTTTCCTTAGAGTTTCTGCCCTTTCTCCATTACAAATGGGAAGGCAGTTTGTGAGTTATAGAGAAGTCATTAAATGATAGGGCTTTGGTGGGGTGGAGAGCTCACCTCTGAGAAGAACTATATGGGAGGCTGTTTATTAGCAGTGCTTGCTTAGCAAGCCCCTTCATTAATTAGTCTAAGACCTTTCTTATCTCCCTCATGTACTCCCTCATGTACTTGATTTTTTGATTAAAAAATCAAATATAATTTTAAAAGCTTGCAGTTTGTGTTTTCATTTGCCAAAGGAAAAAAAAAGTTGGATATAAAATAGGAAAAAATGGAAACTACTATTATAATAATCTGGGCAGATATAGAATACATGTGAAGCTATGTTGCCATACATTTGCTTGTTTAATCAGGTGAATAACAAAAATGTATTTGGAATTTTGTGCCATTTAATTCTTTGTAATAATATTAGTAGAGAGTGGCATTTTCTGCAAGTTAGAAAAAATGTCTTTTTTCTTCATTTGTATTTATCTCACTCATTAACAGTAAGGGTAGGCATTATATTAATGGCCCATAAGTATATTCATTGAATAATGTGTTTATTTCTTTTACTTTAACAAGTTAATAAGCACCAATAACATGGCCAGACAATTGGACTAACTCTGTCAGAATCAGAAGGTTGGTCCCAATTTAAAATGAGCTAAGTACAACCATGTTGCTTGAGAAACAGCATTTGTTTAGAGGCAGAATATGAAAATTTGTTCTAGTAAAACTTCATTTGAAAGGGGCAATAAAAATAACTTCTGCTGTCTTGGAAAGTTATCTGTTGAAAGTGTTCTACTGATGTATATTTTGCACAGATGGACACAAATAGGAAGAATGGAGTAGACGGTTCAGCTTACAGGGTGGAGCATTTATGCCTTATGTCAATGAAGCATAGGTTACAGCATGGCAAGAGTCTGTTTACCAAGCTTAGTGTGCCTCCTTCAACACAAGTCAAGTTTAAGGATTTATAACCCTAATTGGAGTATTTCTTAAGTGTCGCTTACACATATTTAAAATAACAACACAGAAGTAAAGATAATTGAAAATGTGTCAATTGGGTCTCTTACAATGACTGTTTTAACATATAAGAAAAAAACTGGAAGCCACAGCACTGATTATGACCTATTTGCACAGAATATCAAAGGAAAATTTGATTCCATTCCAGATGAAATTCTTCAGCCAACTCTGTTATTTACACCCAGACTTTATAAGATTGATTAAATTGAGTTTTAGGTATCTTTGTATAAATAATATAGTCAAAGCTTGCTGACTTGAATTCAATTATATTCATTTTTGACAGTGTAATTGGTATCAAATTTAATTCTAATGATCTGCAAAGCTGATTTCTTTTGTCTTCCTAATTGTGATGAAAGATTTTTTTTTTTAGCAGAACGAGGCTATTGTCATCTTCTCTTTACCCTTAAACAGAAAAAGTATTCAGTTTCAATTTATTCATACCAGAGAATAGAATACCAACTAATTATTATTCACTGTGCTGAAAAAATCCTATTAGGTAGTTCCCATGAAAGAAGAAAAATAAACCCTGCTAACCATTTACTTTCCAGAGATTCGCCCCTTGCTAATAAGTGACCTTAACCAAAGAAATGCTTTCTTATAGAAAGGTTATAACTTGTCATATTATCTCATTGACTGGCTTATGGATGTCTCTTTCTGTCATAGCAACTAAAATTCCTTCTGGTATGAGCCTTTTGGTGCTGAATGGTGCATTGTTTTGACATTGACTTTAAACTGTAATAAAATTCTAGGTGAGCTGTTCTTAGAAGCTATCCTGTCCCACAGAAAGTCCACAACAAATTTATTTTCTTGAGGTCAGTCCCAGTCCTGAATGCTCTGACCCAATAGCTTTGTGTTTTCAAAGCTGTTCTTATTTCTAGAAAATAGCCTTCAAAAAATGAGCTGTCTTTCAGAATAGGTGTGAGAAGAATGAAGGATCTACTATTCATGCTAATGATGGACCATTTTAGTGCATGTGTTTGCAGACTTAGACTTGTGGTAGTAAGGGAATTGTATTTTCTGTTTTTTCACTTTATATCAACCCCTTCTCTTCAACTAGCTAGTCTTTTGTGTCCTTTCTACCTTGCCCTCACTGCTCAAAATTCTCACTCAGGGCTATACACCACCAAGTACCCTATGTTCAGAATCTATTTCTTCAGATGAGCTCTAACAGAATTATAGATTTCAAGTGGTGATGTACCTTTGGATGTCTCCTTTTTTTTCTTTTTCTTTTCTTCCTTTTCCTTTCTTTTTTTTTTTTTTTTTTTTTTGTGAGATGGAATCTCCCTCTGTCACCTAGGCTGGAGTGCAGTGGCGCAATCTCGGCTCAGTGCCACCTCCGCCTCCTGGGTTCAAGCAGTTCTCCTGCCTCAGCCTCCCGAGTAGCTAGGATTACAAGCATGCACCACCACACCTGACTATTTTTTGTATTTTTAGTAACGATGGGGGTTTCACCATGTTAATCAGGCTGGTCTCCAACTCCTGACCTCTGGTGATCTGCCTGCCTCGGCCTCCCAAAGTGCTGGAATTACAGGCATGAGCCACCATACCTGGTCGGATGTCTCTTAACCTAAAATTCCATCTGATGTAGCAACTCTACCACGGTATACTCCAGGGATTTGCTTTATTCTATCCAGTGACTGAAAAGGAGTCACAGACCTCAAGTATATTTTTAGCAAAAAAAAAAAAAAAAAAAACCTTTAATAAAAATATGTTTTCCTTTTAAGTTTTAGCCATTAGTCTTAGTTACGACTGTGAAAATACATAATATGTCTAAATTTTCTTTTACATAACCCATTTAATATATATATATTTTTGAGATGGCGTCTTACTCTCTCACTCAGGCTGGAGTGCAGTGGTGCAATCTCAGCTTACTGCAACCTCCACCACCCAGGTTCAAATGATTCTCCTGCCCCAGCCTCCTGAGTAGCTGAGATTACAAGTGTGCACCATCACGCCCAGCTAGTTTTTGTATTTTTAGTAGAGACAGGGTTTCACCATGTTGGCCAGGGTTGTCTCGAATTCCTGACCTCAAGTGATCTGCCCATGTTGGCCTCCCAAAGTGTTGGGATTACAGACGTGAACCACTGCGCCCAGCCAGTATTTTCCATTCTGTGTCATGTGTTCACATCTGTTCCTCCATTTTTCTAGCTTTTGAGTTTTCTCATTATCTATACTCTTATGATATTGAGGTCTCAGCACTACCTTCACAACAGGGTGATTATTATTAGAATAATGCAAGAACATACTCTACTTCATGATAGACTCTTCTCAAAATTTGTCACCCAGAAAATAACTAAGATATTCCAAATAGTGGTTAATCAGCCAGGCTATGCTACTCTCTAATGTTCATATTTTGGTATACAAAATTGACAAATAGATCAATGGAACAGAATAGAGAGTCCAGAAATATACCCACAAAAATATAGTCAATGTATCTCTGACAAAGGAGCAAAAGCAATTTAATGGAGAAAGGATAGTGTTTGTAACAAACGGTGCTTCTCTTAGTTCATTTGTAGTGCTATAATGAAACATCTGAGACTGCGTAATTTGTGTATAAACAATAGAAATGCATGGCTTACAGTGTTGGAGGCTGGGAAGCTCAAGATCAAGGTGCTGGCAGATTCAGTGTCTGGTGAAGGCCCCTTTCCTCATAGATGGCACTCTCTAGGTATCCTCACACGGTGAAAGGGCGGAAGGTCAAAACAGTTGAAAAATGTTGTGTTTTCCCATGGCAGAAAAGGAGAAGAGAGGAAACCCACTCTCTTAAGCCTGTTTATAAGGGTCCTAGTCCATGAGGCCTCTGCCCTCAGGACTTAATCACCTTCTAATGACTCCACCTCTTAATACTGTCACATTGGCTATTAAGCTTTAACTCACAAATCTGGGGAGATATATTGAGACCATAACAGTGCTAGAGGAACAACTAGACATCCAAATGCAAAAAAGTTTGTCTGAACATTGACTTTTCACATTTCACAAATAATAACTCAAAATGGGTTATATACCTAAAAGTAAAATGCAAAACTATAAAATTCTAGAACACAGGAGAAAATTTACCTTACCATGGGTTTGGGTTACCATGGGTTTGGCAATTACTTTCTAGATACAACACCAAAAGAACAATCCATAGAAAAAAAATCAGTAAGTTGGATTTCATTGAAATTAAAAACATGTGCTCTGTGAAAAAATCTTCTAAGATAATGAGAAAATAATCCATAAACTGGAAGAAAACGGCAAAACATACAACTGATGAAGGATGTGTATCTAATATATGCAAAGAATTAAAACTCAACAATATGAAAACAAACAACCCAATTGAAAATACGTAAAAAAAATCTGAACAGACATCTCACCAGAAAAGATATATGTCAAATAAGTATATGAAAAGATGCTCAACATCATATGTCATTAGAGAATTACAATTAAAATAATGAGATAGGCTAGATGCCATGGCTCACAGCTGTAATCCCTACATTTCAGGAGGCCAAGGCGAGTGGATTGCTTGAGGTCAGGAGTTGAAGACCAGCCTGGGCAACATGGCGAAACACCGTCTCTACAAAAATACAAAATTTAGCCAGGCATGATAGTGGGTGCCTATAATCCTAGCTACGCACGAGGCTGAGGCAGGAGAATCATTTGAACCCAGGAGGCGGAGGTTGCAGTGAACAGAGATCGCACCATTGCTCTCCAGTCTGAGTGACAGAGTGACGCTCCATCGCAAAAAAAAAAAAAAAAATTAGTCGGTCTTGGTAACGCACGCCTGTAGTCTCAGCTAATCAGGAAGCTGAGGTGGGAGAATCATTTGAGCGCAAGAGGCAAAGGTTGCAGTGAGCCAAGATTGCACCATTGCACTCCAGCCTGGATGCAGAGCCAGACTCTGTTCCCCTCCCTCACCCGAAAAAACAACCAATGAGATATCACTGTACACCTACGAGAAATGAGCAAAATCCAAAACACTGACACTCTAAATGCTGCCAAGTGTAAGGAGCAACAGGAACTCTCATTCATTGCTGGCAAGAATGCAAAATATAACTACATCATAAGATAGTTGGGCATTTTTTAAAATAAAGTGAAACATAGTCTTATTATTTGACCCAGCAACTGCATTCTTTGGTATTTACTCAAATAAAATGAAAATTTATATCCACCTAAAAGCCTGTACATGGCAATAAAAAAGATCTAGAGGAAAATTAGAGTTTAAAAGAGACTTAAACCTAAATATAATATAGAATCCTAGAATACTTGCTGGATTAGTGGGAAAACTGGTGAAATTCAAATAAAGTCTGTAGTTTAGTTTTTCGTATTATAGTAATGTTAATTTCTTAGTGTTGAAGTACCATGGTTATGTAAGATGCTAACATTAGCAAAAACTGAGTAAAGAATATCAACCTAAAATAAAAATCAGAGAAAAATGTCTGAAAGTATGTTGAGTTTATTTGGGAATTACAAAAGAGGATTATAATCTCAGATCCATGGGTATGGCAAGCCATATATGCACCTGAAAAAGGAGGGTAAACAGAAGCTTTTATTGACACAAGGAGAAGTTCACATAAACTACTTGGAAACAGAGTTCATTGATTTCAGAGGCTCAAAGCCAGAGATAGAGCATCAGTTCATCGGTGGAGATGCCATTACTGGGCAGATGTTCTTCCAAGAGCATCTTATCTACAGCATCTTATTGCTGCAGTCCTAAAGAAGGAATAATTTTTTTTGTCGGGTTATTTTAGAAAGTCCTTGAGACAGTCTTTATCTCAGATATGCAAGCACGAGCTCTCCCTCTTCATGCTTTCCTGGCTTTAATTTGTTTGGGTCTGACAAAAAGTGATTTCATGCTGGTATCTGCAACTTTCACATGGATATACCAAAACCCTCTGTACTATCTTTGCAGCTTTTCTGTATACCTAGAATCATTTTCAAATAAAAAGTTTATTTTTTAAAAGACACTTGAAAGACATATCAGCGATATATGGACATTATCTTGATCCCAGTGCAAACAAACAGACTGCAAAATAATTACAAGGCAGATGAGGAGATGTGAACATTGGCTGAATATTCGATGATGATGATAAAGAATAATTCTACTAATTATTGTTAATAATTTAGGTATCATCATAGTACAAATGTTATGTTTGAAAACAATTTAAGTATACATATTAAAATATTTCAAGATGCAAAGATGTAATGTAATAGCTGATAATTGCTTCAGAATAATCTGACTAGGCATCCAGATGAGGTAATAAGTAAAGAGAGGAAGAAAGAAAAGGAAAAAGGAAGAAAGGCTGGGAGGCAAGGAGAGAGGGAGGAGGGAGGGAGGGAGGGAGAGAGAAAAGGAAAGAGAGAGAGAAAGGAAGGAAGGGAGGGAGGGAGGGAAGGAAGTGAGGGAGGGAGGGAAGGAAGGGAGGGAGCGAGGGAGGGAAGGGAGGGAGGAAGGGAGGGAGGGAGGGAAGGTTGGAGGGAAGGAAGGGGAAGGCTGGCTTTCCTGAATCAATTACTGTTGATGTAAACATTAAGTGCAAGTATTGTTAGGATATATCATCACATATATCATCACATTTAAATTTCACAATACTTTTTATAAGATAAACATTTTACAGCTGAAAAATTCAAGTATCAAAGTAGTTAACTATCTTTTCTTAAGACACAAAACTATTAATTAATGTAGTGAAGATTGGAATCCACATCTGTGGGTCTCTGAAGCTAATGCCCCTTTCTTGTGAAAGTAATTACTAGTAAGTGTATTATATCAAGACCGCAAGCTCCAGGCCACAGGTGAGAGAGGCATGTCTTCCTGGACACCATAAATCCACTCAAGCTATGCCTCTCTGTCATATCACAAGCTTCCTCAGACTGGCTGCATTGGTTTGTGTTGTTTTCTAGTAATACTGATGGCTTACACTCCCCAAACCACATCTTTATATATATAGTCTCCTTTGTTATCAACAGGGCACCCTCAAAATGGTACGTGACTAAGGTCAGGGATGTAGCCTTATGTTTTGCATTCTTTGAAATCAATGTGTGATTAGGATATGTAAAATGATGATGACAATAATAATGGTGATGATACCCACATTGACAGGACCCTGTCCTAATGAACTGGTCATCCACGCAGAAGTCAAGAAAAGGATAGATTCCTTGCATCACATCCTCCAGGCAAAAGAGGAATTTATTGAATTTTGGACAGACAAAGCTCACGGATTTAAGATGGAGTCTCCGCAAATTGCCGCATAAAAAACTATCAGAGAAGAGGTACTGACAACCTACTGTGCTCACCCTCTGGGAAGTTTTGACCGTAACTTAAAGGCAGCGCTCCTTACTTTAACTACTACTTGAATGAACTTGTAGGTGGCACAGATTCAGGGAGTCTGTAGAACCCAATATATTTTGACATTAAATATCAATAGAGTTAGGTATAATGAATGCTAAGGTACATTACCTCTGCAGCTGGTTATACCAATACATTTTTATATTGCTCCTCAAAACATAATAATGTTAATTATTATAGCCCAAAACCCATATAAAATTCTTTTCCAGATACTGTGACTCAATGTGAGTGTTATTTCAGTCTCACAACAATCCCTTTATAGAAAAATGATTGGTTCTACTTTATGCATTTAAAAATGCATAGGAAATATAATTACTTGTATAAGGTCAAGCAGCTAGATCAGTCAAGATTGTGTCTTTTCCATGAGGTTATTTTTTCTGGTATTAAGGAACTGTTGCTATGGTTCCTGCTACAGCTGTTGCTCTGAAAGATGACATTTCCTTGGCAGAGATACTTTGTATACTGATCTACCATCTTAATTGCATGTGGATAATGGTTCAAACACAGCCACATCCTCTGGGGAATGAGGTGGCAATCCCAGCACTGTCCAATAGGCAGTTTGGTGGCTCTTCAGAAAATTCGCTCCGTGAAGACTTATTCTCAGCAATCACAAGAGATATCAGTCAAAGCTATAGAAGAAGCACAGCAGAAATTCCACCAAAAAGATATCAACAGATGACAGAAATGGAAGGGAGGAAGGTGTTTGAGGTATTCCCATATAAAGCAGGTATCTATAATCTCCAAGAAATTATGCCAAGTATTTTATTTTATTTAATTTTATTTATTTATTTATTTATTTTTGGAGACAGCGTTTCACTCTAGTTTTGCAGGCTGGAGTGCAGTGGCATGATCTCAGCTCACGGCAACCTCCGCCTTCCCAGTTCAAGCGATTCTCCTGCTTCAGCCTCCCAAGTAGCTGGGATTACAGGCGCCTGCACCCATGCTCAGCTATTTTTTTGTATTTTTTGTAGAGATGGGGTTTTGCCATGTTGGGCAGGCTGGTCTCGAACTCCTGACCTCAGGTGATCCACCTGCCTTGGCCTCCCAAAGTGCTGCGATTACAGGCAAGAGCCACCACGCCCGGCTGCCAGGTATTTCTTTAGGTCCTGAAATTAGTCATGTATTTTTACAGGCAGTATATATTATATATTTGCTGTGTGTGTGTGTGTGTGTGTGTGTGTGTGTGTGTGTGTGTGTGTGTGTGATTAGCAGGCTAGAGGTGACTGCACATGCTCTGTCACTTCACCCATTGTGAGGAGGCCTCTATACCACCTCCTCTTGAATAGGTAGGTTCTGTAACTGCTCTGACCAATAGAAAACAACACAAATGATGTGATGCCAGGCCCAGGTCAGCTTCCGCTTTCTATCTTGTGAAACATTTGCTCATGGAACGCTTGCTCTGGAGGAAATCAACTGTCAGTGTAAGAAGTCTGACTACCCTGAGATTGCTAGCCTGGAAGAGCCAAAGATGCATGAAGAGGGCCTGGAAGATAAAATGCCAGGTGGAGAGAGAAACTAAGGAGCACTGCAGTGCCAGCCATATGAGTGAAGATTTCATCTTGAAACGCAATCCTCAAGTCTTGGGAAACTCTGATGATGTCATGTGAACCAGAGAAACCCACCTAGCCAAGACCATTCAAATTCCTTGACACATAAAACTGTAAGCAACACAAAATGGTTGTTTTCAGCCCCTTGGTTTATGGGTACTTTGCTTTACAACCATAGATACCTAAAAAATATATGCTAAAATAATCAGATAATGAGATTTGTTTTTAAAAATAACAGGTTGTCTCTCTGTAATAATTAGTAAAATAAAGCCAATAAGAGAACTTTGGTTAGAAGGAAGGGGGTGAACAACCTTTTTCAAAGTGGAAACACATTAGTTATAATTAAAACTTAATCTTAAGCATTTGTAATTAATACCACTCATTTAATGCTTTAGAAAAATACTGTTAGAGATTTAGTTTTATAGTGTTGATAGAAGGTAGTGATTTTTCAGAAGATTAAAAAAACCTATAGCAGCCATTTTTCTATAAATTAGATTCGTAATATAGTAAGGGATAGCATTTCTCCTATAGGAAAACAGATTATTTCTTTGCAGAGGAACTTGAGACATAACAGAAGTTCCAGATCTTGTGACAATTCCACCGAAGGTAGAATAATAAATGTTTCAAAGATGTGGAGTCTTTGTCCTCAAAATGGCAAAAAAAATATATAATTTGTAAAGGTACACATTTTTTATATTCTTGGGTATTTATCACAGTGCCAATTTTGAGCTCATTTTGCATAATGGTGGTGAACCAAATGCATGGATTTACTTTTGCTTCCCTTCAACAATTCCATTAAAACAACAATAAAAGTTTTTCTCAAACATCGTAAACCCACAAAAGCAACAAAATGGGACAAGAGGCAAGAGCAATAAAATATTGGAGGCTGAGCAACAAAACCCAAAACTGTCTTAGCAGTCAGAAAAACAGAGACACACTCTGAACTACACTGCTGATTCCTTCAAAGAATTGGGGTACCAGGGAAATTTGCAATAAACAATGAAGGTGGGGCTGAAAAACAGAGAGACTTTTCAAGATGTAATTAGATCTCCTCCCTGACTTAGTTCCCTCTCCTCTACCTTGTTAAAATACTAGAGATTCATTTTCTGCAGAGGGTAATATACAGGATCTCAGAATTCAGGGACAGGTTGATGTCAGGGACACCACACTATCAACAGGGTGATAAGAAACATGAATATCCTAACTCCATTTCTTCACTCAGCTTTCAGGTAAGGCAGCTAGGCCTACTTCCTTCAGAGAAGAAATGAGAGGGGCTTTCTCCAATAAACGTGACTGGCTCTAGGCAGGTTCCTAAAATTACTGACATCACAGCCTCCTCAAGAAAGCAGGCCTGGCAGCAATTACCCTGCCTTAAAGCTCAGAATGGGTAAACTCACTCACACTCAAAAGACTTTGATTGTTTTCATGATGCCCATTGGTAAATCAGAGCGAACAACCTAGGTTCGCCAGGTTCCAACTATCTGATAAAAGTTTATAATGTGACAAATAGTGAGCAAATCAAACAAAAAATAAATAATTTGAAGGAAAGGAGAATATGCAGAACAGGAGACAATGAAGGAAAAGATCTCAATAGCATCAGAGAGGAAAGAGAAGAAATCTCATTGATGAAGCAAGTACAGGAAATCTATTTTTAGGAAAGAAAGAAAAATAATTTTCTTCAGGTGAGATCAAGAAAGAAGGACAGAGAGCCACAGATGACATGTCACCAAACCCCAGGATATGGGCAGTCAGTTGTGGCCAGCGCCCTCAACCCGTCAACCTCTGGCAACAGGGCCAGTGAAGAATCAGCAGTTATGTAGCAGGAGCAGCAGGAGATGAAGTGGAACCAAAGATGGAACCCAAATAGACAACACTTTCTTCCAAAAGGAAAGGAGATATCATGTGATGAAACTAACTGTAAGAATAACTAGCTGAAAGAGGAGACAGCCCCGCAGCCTCCAAGATGAGGAGCACAAAACCATACATGGGAAGTCACTAAGAGATCAAAAGGGCTGTGTTAGTTAGTTAGTCTAAGCACTTGAGAATCTCAGAAATAGCAGCAAATCACTCATGAAAACCCTTCCAAGAGCACAGAGCTGAGAGAGAAAAAGAAATTGCTAGGAAGGGGAATAAGGTTTACACTGTAGGGAGCCAGGATGCAGAAAGAGCAGATACTTTACTATAACAACAAAATATCAGTACAACTTCTCAAGGGAGAGCACCATCTCTCAAGACAAGGCCTGATGCCTCTGGGAAACACTAGCTGAAGGGCAGGAAACCTTGCAGAGCCAGACCTAGCTCCGATTCAATAGGCTTCCAGAGGACCATAAGCTAAGAGGGCCTGCAGCTTCACCAATACACACACAGGAGTATTCTCTGTCACCCAAGCCTGAGTTAATCTCTTGAGACAGTTCAGAAGAAATATTCCTCAAGAGGTGACAGTCCATTTGGGTAGAGACAACATCCATGCATGCAACAGTCCTGATATCATAGGTTCTCTGATTGGCTGAATTATTAGGTTAGAATTTACATCAATGCATATCCAGGTCACAGTGAATTCTGCACACCAGTTCGGGCACTTACAAGTTGTTTGAACTTGGGCCTTCTCTCAGTTTCCTCTCTATAAAATGGGAAGAGCAAGAAGACATTATCATAGGTATTTTATTTATATTAAGTAAAATTGAACATTTAGAACCAAATGTTAATAAGCATTTAATAAGTATTTGCCCACGTCATTACTATTATTACTATCCAATTGTACAGTAATAGAATACTCTTTCTGAGCTGATCGATCTCTGTCACAGTATGTAAAAACATCAAAGTCATGTAATGAAAGGATAGGAATCGATTTGTAAACCCAAAAAAGACACCAATGTAGATCCGCAAATCCAGAAGAGACCATGGGTTTCACTTCTATAATCTCATTGCCTGTGATAGCATCTGATATTCCCTTGGTACTCAGTCAAATCATGTTAAATGAGAAGCAAGGAACTACCATCACTATTAGAGAAACAATTCAAAGTTCATGTCCAATATTCAATGTTTTAATACTACCAGATTCTTGACAATCATGCATGGGAAGGTTTAATTTTTGACTTTATTGTGTATGTTTTCTGCACAAATAAATCATGAATACAGTTTAATTTTATAAGATTTAGTGGGTCGTTTTTGTTTGTTTCAGAAAACTTTTAAATGAAAGAAGAATATATGTAATTACAATTTTAAACATTAAAATAATATTGTTCTTAATATCAGTATACAAGACAGTATACTTCCTCTAAGGATAAGGAAAGATATTTATTGTCTAAGTAATTAAGCATAACTAAGCAGTGAAAATATTATATTTATTTTCTCATTCAATATTCAGTAATAGATGATTTATTATTTTTAAGAAAAAGATATAAAGCTCAAAACAAATACCTTTTTTCTATCTGAAGTAAGCAATATTTCATGTGAAACTAGAATGTGCTACTCTTACGATCTGTGACCAAAACATGTTGTAATAATTCACATTATATCATATTATAAAGAAAGAAGGCATAAATTCACTATATGCCCTGTCTCAGAGTTATATTCTAAATATTTAGCTGATTCTTTCTAGGCACTGACCAATGAGAAAAGATGCTGGCTATCAACAAACTGTTCAGCTGTACTGGACCTACAGCTGAGTATCAGCCAGGTCTGACCCCCATCCTTTTAAAAATACATGTTTAAGCCACCTTAAAGAAAAAGTAAATTCGTAAAACCTGCAAGGAGTATTTATTGTTCTTTTCTGGAAGCATATAACCAGTATATTCTCCAAGCCTCTCAACATGAATAGCAGCAAAATATTCATTGTCATTCTACTATATCATCATCTCACGAAAAACTTAATGGGCTACAGTGGGTCCTTAATCATTTGGAATAACAAAAAATACAGTGTTGAGGCTAGAATGCCATAAAACATGAGTTATGTATAAATGCAATATGTTCATTCTTTCACTGATTTTATTTCCCCCACGGAACATATAAACACCTTCCATAGGTCTTTGACAGCTAGATTATTAATTTTTGCTTTAAATTCCAGTGTAGTTTTTGCTAGTCTTAAAAATGCTTGCCTTTGCTTTTGCATATTCCCCTGGAAGGAGATATTATGAATTTTTTTTTCAATAGAGTTTCCTTGACGTTATACTTAGGGAAGGTGATTTTTCCTATTGATTTCTTTGATATTCATTCCTCGTGTGTTTTCTCCAGATACTCTTAGTGTGTTTGCATTTTTCCTTTTCAATTGCATGAAGCCCTGTGATATCACACAGCCACAGGAAATCTTTCCTTTCCTACTTCATTTTAAATCATTTTAATTGAATCTCAGAGTCAGAACATAGTTTCTCACTGAAGAAATTTCTCCTCATTTTATTATTAGTGTGTGACTGCTGAATGCATTTAAATGTAGTTAATGCTGAGGACGATTGTACTGCATTTTCCGATTTTCTTCCAGTAGTAATACCTCTCAGGATTCTTAAGTCTCCCTGCTTATGATGTGATAGGAGAACGCTTTAGGCTTTTGCTATAGGCTTTTCCCCAGACAAGGGATTAAACATTGAAGAATGCAGTAACAGGGGGCCCTGCAGGCGTGGTGTCAAATTACACTAGAGTGAATGTAAAATGCATGCCCTTCTCTCTCTCCCTCCCAGAAAAGGGCTGTCACCCACCTCTTACAATGATGCTGATTTCTGGTGTAAGAAATGCCTAATGATTTGACCCTGACTTTCCCCCATAGCTCTACAAGGCAGAGATAAGTGTGGCTGGGCTGTCATGGTGCAAATGTTGTGGGAAAAGCAGCAGGAGGCTTTCAATGGCTTCCAAGGGTCCTGAGTGCTAAAAGTGAGGCCAAGTCTTTAGTAAGCTATAATACAAGTTCAATCTGTAACCTCATTTAGTTCTGAAAGGAGGACATTATCCATAAGGAAAGAACAGCACATTTTAAGGAACCAGGATTTTGTCTGTGTTGTTTTTCTGCCCTTTCAATGAAATATAATTAATCAATGAATAACTAATCTTAACTAGACTTGTGCAAAAAGAAACAGGACCTACAGATTCTTTCCCTGACACCAGGTTCCTACTTCTCATATTCATTCATCAGCATTGTCAACATTGTTCTATCCTGTTTGACATAAGGGGTAATAGTTTTGCATTTATAGAGAAATCTTAAAACTAGGAACCAAAAGAATAGAAGAAATTAGAAATGTTAACTCAAGGAACATCCCAAGAATAGCTAATTAGAAAATATGAACCCTACTGGATTAGAAAAACGAAGTTATTTTAAGAAGAGAAATATTTTAAATAAAATTTTTTAAAAATTGGAAGCTGCAATAGATACAATGAACAGATATAATGCAAAGATAACAGATCATATTCAGTCATCTTTCCAATAACCAAAATTGCTACATTGCAACACAAAAGTGCTGGCAATCAGACACTTCGTAGAAATTAAGCATGCCATTAAACTTAGTAATAAAAACAGGATTTTGCCTGTTTTGCCAACTCTGCCATTTAGCATCTCTTGAAACTCAGTTTTTCTTTCCAAGAAAGTGGAAAAAAATGCACATACCCCACCTCTTATTCATGAGTTTTTGTGAAGTTTATTTTAAAATATTTTTTAAAGTGCCCTGTAAACTTTACACATATGCACAATTGGAATTATAGCAGTGCTGGTTGACTGAAGGAGAAACAAGTAGAAACCTCATCTTGCTACTGACAATCACTTGTAGCCTGACCTTGAAGTAGAGCACTAAGTTATGTACTATCTCAGATCTTTGTCTGGCTTAATTTCATGTATGCAAGGATCATCCTCCATGAAAAAAATATATAAGCTTCTAGATCACCGTCCATTGTTTTCCACTCTCCATGGCACATAACACAAGAGCATGAATGCAAAGTCAGAGTCCCCTGAAGTTAAGCCTAGCGCTGCCACCTCCTATTTCTGGGATGTCAAGCAAGCCAAATAACTTCTTTGAAGCTAAAATTTTTTATCTGTGAAATGAGCATAGTAACATCTACGTCATAAAGTTGCTGCAAAGAGCTAACTTATAACGTCATATAAGGCACCTAGTAGAGTATTTGGCACAGTGATGGGATTTTTATTGCCTCTATTTTTTAAATGATTTCAAGATCCTTTAACACAATCTTACAGAAATGACATTTCCAAGTGTGAAAAGTTTGAGATGAAATGAATTCTACCTTCAAAGTGTCCTCAGGCAAACCATCACAGCCAACTCATTCCCTCCAATATTGGCTTTCAAGGTCTTACGTTCTTAAACACTTCTGCTTACTTAACTTACTTCAAAGGAAATTATCACCCTGTCTCTCACAGTTCAGAGAAGCCAAAAAAAGAGAAAAAGAAATACTTTCAAAAGTTACCGCTTAACCATTATCCATTCCACAAAGCAGAGGTCGACTCCCTCAGCTATTAGGTCTCCACAGCTGGATTCCATTTGCTCTAGCAAGTGTTGGTGATCTTGTTACTGCCTGAGAACCAACTCTTTTCCTTTGAACCCCTTCTTATCTGTACCTTCAGGGCTTCTATCATTTTCCCCTCTGTGGCTATCAAGAAGCCCACTCATTGTTCAAGGTTAAGGTCAAGCGCTATCAATTCCTATGAAGCTTTCCGGTCTACTTGTCCCCATGTTAACTTTCTGACTCTGAATCCTTGAAGTGTGTCAGCCTAAATTTATCAAAACAGTCAGAATCCAATTTAAAGAGAGTTTATTCATGTGCAAAGTTTGAGAAAGGCCCACCTGGAAACACCAACTCTAAAAGAATGGAATCAGCATTCCCAAGCAGGGAAGTTAACATTTATAGGCAGACATAGAGTTTTTAGCAGGATTACCAGTTATTCATACAACCTTGGCTCATAGTTACAGCAGTTTGATTGGTTGTAGGCAGTGTTTCTTTTGGGGGAAGGGTACACTTAACATTTTTTACAGAGGGTGGAATAGCCATGGGTTTTCTGTCATCTGGTTTAAGCAAGGCAGAACAACAAAGGGGAAGTTAATCTATAGCAAGGGTCATTAATTAAGAAGGCAGGAGTTTTTTTTCCCTGACATCATTTAATTATCTTTAGTCATTGTACAGAACAAGGAAAATAAGAAAATGAAGTAATCTACAATCGGAGAAATAGAAGTTGTAGCCATATGTGACTCAGATCACAGTCACATCTCTCTCAAGGCTTAAAGTGTTTTGGGGGTTCCAATAGCTTTTAAATTATATTTATTTTCACAAGTCATTACTTTCTGCACTACTAATTCTACACTTCCATTGCATAATAATTTAACCGTTATTGTTTAAGGCAGAGTTTTATGTTTTACACATAATATCTTCCAAGATGATCTAAAATTGTACTGTAAATAAGATCTTCTATTATATATATATATATACACATATATATAAAATGTCAGACAAAACCAAATTATATTGAAAACATCCCAAAGCACTGTAAGTCTAACATTGATGATTCATGGGGTAGAGGGAGGTCTCTGCACCAATGTTCTGATTCCATTATCCCAAAGAGAAGAATTAATTATGGTTTTTTTTATTATGCATTTATCCCATTTAGCCACACAGTGGTCTTCAGTTGTTTTATTGGCTGCTCTTATTGCTATGGAAAATGTCAGCAAGTGCTAGCAGAAATCTGCCTGCTGAGGAGACCACAGGAGCAGACACAAGTCCTTGCCTGCAGTTACAAAAACACTCTCACTATCCATACAATATTTATTCTGTTATTTAAAAGAGACACCTTTCATTCCCAAGGCTATAAATCTAACTCCTTTTTCCTAAAACAAAAGATCACTGAACAGAAAGAAAAAAACAAAAGAATTGCAGCAGTGATGAGGTGAAGTGATAAATGCATGAAATTTTCACATTAGCTAGGTGAAAATAAGGACAAATTCTTGAGGTTACAGAAAGCTAACTAGGTATATAATAGGTAAAAATAAAAATGTAGGCTTGGGGAATTACTGCCTTTCAAATATTTTTTGAAAACATTGGGCTCTCCCTAAACATACAAAACTATAAGAAAGGTGGTTTTTAGTGGCTTATTTTCCCTAAAAGACAAATACCCCAACCACCTTTGTACTATCAGATTGTCTGTACTTCTTTATCTGTCTATAAAATGTACTTTCTAGTTCAGAGCCTTGCCAAGAGTCCCATGCCCTAGTTGGAAATAAAGGAACTACAAGAAGCTACATCAAGTTTTATATCTAGGGGTGTCTCGATGAAGATGCCCAGAGTCCCTGAGTCAGTATCCAGAATGCACTACACCTGTATGGAAAACATTTCTCTAATACAATCATTTTAATATTCCTGGGTTTTTTTTCCCCATAACTTTTGTCCAGTCTCCAGTTGCAAGAGGAATTACTTAGGCCGGTTTCACAAAATATTATTGCTAAGTGTATCATATTATAATAATTAGAAAATTAGCTGCATATTAGCAAAGTTTAAACAAATGAAAAACAGTAAGAAGACATTTGGCCACCTTTATATGGCAAGGTGGAATAGCAATATTCTACTTGATGGAATACAAATGTTCATGAGCTCCACACTTACACCTTAATGGAGTGAGTCTCCTGGCATTTGTCCAGCCCCTGAAGTCCTATCACCCACCGAGCCATCTTCCAGTTCAACATTTTGAGGAAAGAGCTTTCCTACAAAAACAATTTCCTCAACTGCAAGCTGTAAATGACTTTTTACTTTTAGTAACTTTATTAATATAGTTTGGCTACAGATAAGACTTACAGTTACAAGATCTTTCTAGGGCTTATGACTTATTTCTGCCAATTCCTTTAGCCAGAATTGTACTTTCATTTCCCGCAGTCCTAGTCAGAAGCGATAGGTTATTAACAAAAGACAACTTAGAGCTAGAGGACATGATACCCAGCTGTTCTCAGTGCACAAACAACATGTAATTTCAAAGCTGTTCATTTGAAATCTTAAAATCACCAAATCTCTGGAATATAGGGACAGGAAAAGCCTCTATTCATGTTCACAAGCTTTACTTCCAAAAAGTCTAAACTTCTGAAAAGAAAATGAACCCATCATGTGAAATTGGCATTCAATATTTTGCTCAAAATATGTGAAATATAACATTTTAAATTATTATTGATTATAGGAACCAGAAGATCCTTCATGCCTATTTCCCAAATAAGCCTGTGAACAAGTATTCTAAAAACTAATTTCTTTGCCCAGAGAAAACTGGAGATGTCATTCAGCCGAGGATGTGAAAGGATTTGATAGGAATTCAGTCACCAAGCTCCCTTTCTTCTAACACATACCCAGAATCTGCATTTCTGAAAATTAGGCCAGAGAAGATATTCTCATCTGGTTATCCATAATGATGACTGTGCAGCAAAGAAACTCTGGGAAATGCCCTAATAATTTATGAGACAAGAAATAAGGAAGATACAAAATGGGTTAAAAACAGATGAGGAAATGATTATTATTATTAGCCCAGTAATAATTTAGAATTAAGAGGTGGCAGATGGTCACATGGAAAGTTCTCAATGGGAACTGAGGAGCTAAATTGATGGCAATCACCTGTCTCCCCCTCCTACCCTGAAGCTCAGAATAATTAACATATTGATGGTAGTGATTACTATTAAATTATCATCATTCCTGCTATTACTACTTTTGAGGCCAGAATTCATGGCTTCTAGATGAATTCATAGAATTAAGACAATTAGTAACTGTGTCTGAAAGGTAGCTCAGGTGATAACTCTGTCACCTGTGTGTACAGTCAGCTGGCCTGTGTGTAGTATCTAACTGCAAGGGAGCACGTAGGAAACAGAGGTGTCCTGAGTCCTGCTAGGACTCTTTTCAACCAGGCAAATGGAGCCCTTACAGATTTTGTTTTTTATTAACCTTGGAAATTTAGCTGAGGATCGAAAGGAAGTGAGCATTAAACAGAAGAAAGAGTATAGTAAAAAATTCATCTGGTGATGCTTCTATCAGCCCTTCTGATTCCGTATTTGGGGTATTGACTGGTCATATGATCAAATCAGTCTATTTTTAATGCCACTAAGCTTTTCTAAAGTCAAATATATACATTCTTGAACATAACAAATCCAGATTAAACTGACAAGTTAAATTTAGCTAAAACTTTCTGGTTTCATTCACTACTATCTACCATTTAGCCTTATAGTTGATGGGGTTCGGAAAGATGCAGATGTTGAGAGATGCCTAAATAAGCCCAGATGAATTTATACTCCAAGATTTTTCTATTCCATTTGCTCACAGTCAGATAGACATAGCCATAAAGTTAGAATTTGTAAGAAGCTAAATGGCATTGGCAAAAATAGAAGCAAATAACATTACAAATGTTTACTTGAAAAAATGAACAGCAGAAGAAATAATGCAGGTCTCCAACTAAGTAATCATCAAGAGAAAACTGCCATACCATTGAGATTTTATAAAGAATAGTGTGGAATGTGTTGCAAGGTAATAATAGAAAGTAAGCTATAGAAAGCAAAGATGTTTTTTTGAATAAAGGGAAAATAATGTGCTCCAACAGTCTTTAGAAACATTTCAAATAAAGCTCTGTGATTTGAGAAGAGAACAAATAGAAAGAAAACAAGTAAGAAGCCTCAATTCTCTCCAGGTCCCTCTTTCACATTTGGACAATATATGTTATGTCATGGACCATCAAAGTCTCTATGCCTGTAGAAATATGGGCACTCACAACTTTAAAAAATTATAGTGTTCCATTTTTTCACTTGCTCGATTATTTAAAATTGTATTGATTATGATCAATTGAATTAATTTCACTCTCGTTTCTTAAATAATTAATATCAACTATATTTATTTGCATTTTAATAATAAAAATTTCACTAATTTTCCAATTTCTATTCCTGCTTCCATTTATATTTCTGCAAAATGAAAATTTTGTAGAGCCATTGAGAAGGTCAGAGATAATATATATTGCTGGACATGTTATATGTGTCAGGTAACTGTTAGCTTCCCGAAATTTCTAATGTTTAGGGAAATATTTTTAATAGGACACTTAAAAATTACTGCCCCCAATATCCATCATGTCTTTTTAAAGATCTGAGGCAAAGTACCATCAAAACAATTTTCAAAATGCTAAGTTGCCTACACTGCTGTTCCAGATTATCCTTCAAAATAGTTAATAGCTTATTTTTGAGCGCCATTATGTGCAGATTTATGTTTTAGGAAGCTCACAATATTGCCCACTCCAATCATATCATTTAAGACTGAAAGCATTGAAATGGACAAACTAAGGCATTTCAGGTAAATGTACAAGCTCTGAGCAATTTTCCAGAAAAGTACAAGTTTTATAATAGGAGTAAGCACAAGTTAGAGTAATTTTGCAGAGCCAAAAAGGAAGCAAGTCAACCCTCTTCGACAAATATTTACTAATCATCTACTATGCAAAAAGTGGCTAGGAGCTAAAAATGCAGGGACAGTGCAATAATACATATTCCAGAGAACTGGACCTCCCCTATCAACTCTCCTTGGCCAGTGCTAGTCAACATTTTGTCAGCAGATAAAACCCCCTAAGAACTATGGAATTTCAATAGTAAGATATGTAAAAGTGGAAATTTCCTCAGGATGGTGAAGATGTGCCTAAAACCAAGGAGGAGGAAATTCGATAGAGCCAACAGCATACTATCAGAGGAAAGGCAGGCTAAAGTTCTAAGGAAAGAAGAACCACAGCCAGCTACGTTCTATTTGATTTTTCCAAGTACGTAATTTTCTTTTCTAAAGACCCACTAAAACAGTGCATTTTAATAAAATACTAAATAGCCATAAAAAGAACTACTGATATACTCAACAACATGGGTAAATCTAACATACAAATGATGACTGAAATAAGCCAAGCAATAAAGAATGCATACTGCATGATTCTATTTGTGTGAAGTTTGAAACAGACAAAAGGGATCCATGGTGATAGAAATCAGGTCGGTATATCCTTGAAATACTCTTGGAAAGGAGCTATTCACTAGGCATGAAGTTTTCTTCTAGAGATGGAAGTGCTCTACACTGTAATCAGGGTGCTATTTACAAGTGTGTGTGTGTGTGTGTGTGCACGCACGCGTGAATTTATCAAGCTTGTATATTATGATTAGCGTACTTCACCTTCATGTATACACACATGCATACACACACACTTATATATATACAGATATTATATACTCATGTGTATAAACAGATATATACATATGATAGTAGACATATACATACATATATACATCATAGTCTCCTGTCAATCCTCAAGCTCCTTGATAAGGATCAGTCTGCCTATAAGTTGAAGATAAAGATTATTTTTTAGTTCCCTTGCAATTCTACAAAATAGTAAAATGACTGATGCAACTAAAATCCAGCTCACTACAGGCAAGGTTGTTTTTGTGTATGTTAGTGAGAAAAGAAGGAAAGGTAGCCAGAAAACTGGCTAATAGATCTAATCAACTGTACATGATGGGCCGGGCATGGTGGCTCACGCCTGTAATCCCAGCACTTTGGGAGGTCGGGCCGGGCAGATCACCTGAGGTCAGGAGTTCAAGATCAGCCTGGCCAACATGGTGAAATCCCGCCTCTGCTAAAAATACAAAAATTAGCTGGGCATGGTGGTGTATGCCTGTAATCCCAGCTACTCAGGAGGCTGAGGCAGGAGAATTGCTTGAACCTGGGAGGCAGAAGTTGCAGTGAGCTGAGATCGCACCATTGCAGTCCAGCCTGGCAACACAGCAAGACACCATCTCAATAAACAACAACAAAGTGTACATAAAGGATATCTAAATTTCTATTCTTCCAATCGCCAATGACCAATATTTTAGGTAGATCAGTTGTCTTTTATTTGTTGTGTCTGTACCTTCCCCAGATACTGAGCTCCTTAAAATACATGGCTCAAATGTTTTGCTGTAATTCACAAAGCCTAGCATAAAGCTGGGTAGGCACACATAGTGTTCGTGTTGCTAACAATCATAAAATTATACCATTTGTTGATTATCCTTCTAAACAAAATAGTTAATCCTCTTATAAACCCTAAGAAGTAAGTGTTCTTTATGGCCAGTCTACAGATGAGGAAACTGAGGCTCAGACACTTCACGGGAATAAAAAGTGGAAGAGCAGGGCCTCAAATGCTGTATACAAATCTCATATTCTCTGCCACTAAAACTTCCGAGTGAGTGTTACATTAGACTGATTATAGAACATCTGCTTAGACTGGCTTATGAGCTGAGATTTTCATCACCAGGTTTTACCCTGCCTGATCTGTTTAGGGCCCTTGCCAATATTAGCATCCATGCTTATTTAATGTTGCCCGAGAACCTAAAAGGCCTACAGTTCTGCCATAAAAATGGCTTAAAGCCTCACAAAGAGTCAATGGCCACTCACACAATTCACAGTTTGTTTGCTGTACCATAGCCTTGTAAATATGCGTTGTGCTTTTAGTACATCCCCATATTCAATCAGTCAAATGACTCTGTGGAGGGCTTCTTGGTCATCCCATTGGTGAAGTTTATCTCCTACTCAATTATTTGTTGTTAAATTTATAATGTAATTAGGAATTGTTTTTGATGTATATACCAAATGGCCCCTCTATTCTGAACATTTCTTAAATCTATTTCTAAAGTTACAAATTCTAATTTTGTTCTTTCTTGACCTAATCTAGAAGGAAATTCAAGTTTTCTTATGATGGCCACTGATCTTTTTGAACTATGACCAAAGCAGGTTTGTGCTTTGGTGATAGCATGCTACGAATCCAGGTCCACAGAGAGAGAAGGCTTCTTTGGTAATAATTGTACTGTTTTACAATCTGCATTGAATAAACACTGTCAGCCTACAAGTTTTTGACAGTTCTGCATCCTCTCTTCATCTAATTCTATTTGACAGCTAAACATAGATCCCATTTCTAGAACATCAGCACATTTTTAGGTGGTGTGGGCATTTCTTGCATATGATGATCTGTCAGATTTAATTCACATATAGGCAGAATGCCCTTCAATGTTGGCAAATTCATACTCATCATTCATTTTCTGTGGACCATTAAACAATGAAGTGTCTCACAGGAGCTTTATTATCCTGTTATATAGCCCAGATTAAACCCTTCCTAGAGGACTGAGTCTAGTCATGGGTGCGTTTAACTTAGGAAAAAGTATTTAAAGAGAGATAACTCACCAATAGAGGTAGAACAGGAAAAGCATCGAGTAATAGAATGAAAGGTTTTAGAGAAATGTGTGTGTCCCTGCAGGTGTACAAGAATTCCTCCTGGATTTTAACCTGATTCTACTTTATTATGCCATTGTGAAATCATAGCCTCAGTTTACTTATCTGTAAATGTATTCTAAAAATTAGATGTGGCAGTGTTTAAATTGTGTGGCACAAGAGCCAACAAGTAGTTATCCCAAAAATAGATCTCTTCGCTTGAGAGAATTTTCCTCATTACCAGACCCATCTTGTCTTTAATCCTTATATTCCCGTGCTATGCTATGAGGACAAAGATACCCAGGGGATAATTAATGCTGCTTCTGACTACCACAATTTGTGAATTGAACTGCTTTGCATTATGATTGAAATGACATCGAAGACTCACTCTTTGTGTCATTTCTTTTTTAATTATGGGGCTGAACTTGAACCAGCTGAACTTAAGCCACACTATCTATCACAAAACAATTTACATTTTTCTAATTATGAGATTTATATCCTGACTTTATGTCTTAAAGGGATGTTACTGAATCATTTTCCTCTTTACATATTCTCTTTCAAGTTCTCACTAAAATTTCAGAAGATTTTATTATCTCTATCATCAAACCTGATTTCCATTTCGAATCCTCTAGTTTTATTTTTTTCACCTTTCCTAGAAAATGGCTTTCTTTGTACTGTTGCTGTCTGTACTTTAAAGCAAAAAAAGATAGAAGACTCTCTTGTAGATGTTTCCAAGTATTTAACTAAAAAGTGGTCATTTGAAGTTTGTATTTGTAACAGTTCATGGAGTAGCCATGCATTTCTGGCAGTGCCACCAAGGTGCTGTATATCCTCGAAAATGCCACAAAGTTCTCTGTGCTTCACTTCTGTCATCTATAAAATGGATAAAACAATAGCCATAATTGTATCTATTTTACAGGATTGTTGTGAGGAATAAACACATATCTATAAACATTTACTGTGGTACCCGCCATATGGTAAGGATTTAATAAATGCTAGTAAGAGATGTATTTAATAATAGAAGATGCATTTAAAACACTTAGCAACTAGTTTTGTTCATTTTAAATGCTTACTATAGAGAATATTACATAGTTTTGTTTTCTTTTGCTTTGCTTCCAACACTTACATGCCCCTAGTTTTTGAGGTATTGGGAGTGCTGTCTGGCGTATGGCAGACACCAAATGAATGTTTGTTAAGTCCATAATAATGCAAAGCAGTGAAAGTAAGTTTTATTTCAGCTTTTTAAATGTAAAGTCTTTAGGATGTCATCAATGATTTCACATTGTTCTGCACTATTGTTCTGTAGTATTACAATGATGCATGTAATAGTACGAAATCCATAGATAACAAAGGGATCTCCCTCTGCATTCAGCATTCAGAAAGAGCCAGCTAAACAGAAAACTAGGTTCTAAGCATTTTGGAAGAGAGACACTGCTTAGAATAATGTAAGCACTCCACTCCAATAATTTGAGTATTACAAAGCCTAGGTGTTTTCAAAGTGAGACAAATATTATGAATATTAATAACATAGCTGAATTAAAGATTGCATAAAAAGGATTCTATTCTTCAGAAACACATTAACTCTATTACCAACAAAGTGTCATAGGTAGACTTTTAATTAAGACTAACCAAAGGAATAAGAATCATATGAAATTATTTGATCCTTTTTTTAATAAAAATCATTGTTAATAATGTATTTACAGATTTCACTTTATAGATTACTGCAGCAAGTCTTCTTATGAGTAGCAAATATGCATTTTATTTGCAAACTTTTTTCATTTCTTAAAACGTGTAGAAGAATTTTAACACTGAACTTCAAGTGAGATCTAAATTAATATTACTCTATTCACTGGCCACTCTGAAAACTAAAGCTGGGCAAAAATGGAAAGGATTATTGTATAAAGTATTACATTTCCTGATGGGTAGAACTAGTGAGAATGAATAACTACTTTTAAGGAATATTGTAGAAGCAAAAAAATCTCTATATTGGGTGGGAGTTTGAACATAACCTACTTTGAAGGTGCTTTCATCTCAACAATTCTGATTTTGAGTCTATTACTTTACTGAATATTAAGCTGTAGTAGTTTTATATGATTGAATTCTTACTCATTGATGGAGGAATTAGAAGCCAATCATTTATAACATGAAATGTGTTTATTTACCTGAATACTGAATTACGTAAGAGAAAAGGCAGTGCTATCTTTCGATCATCAATGCCTCTCACCATTACACCCATTTGGCATTTATTCAAGTCCAATATACATTTTACCATAGATTTATTTGATATTTCAGTGGAGATCATATGTATTATCAATTGCCATGACAACAGCTTTGTAATCCTATAGTCATATTAGAGCTCATTAGTGCCAAATGCTTCCACGAGAATATTCATAATCCATAATGATAAAACCTAAATGATTATTTTTCTTTTATCCTCTTTAAATATATTTTTCCCTCTACAGGGATTTGTAATTTTTTTTTCCTTTGAAGATTTAATTAGTTCAGCTTTTTCTACTTGAGCTATCAGGATTTCTATCAGAAGCAGCATTTCCCTTTCCAAGAATACAGGTCAACTTCATTTAACAATGTTCAAAGTGTACAAACTGTGTATATGACTCTTTGATTTGTTCAGTAAACAAATTGCACTATTGACATAAGGCTTCCTAGTCACCCTATTATCGTGTAAACTTCTATCTCCCTCACTAGATGGCTAAAGTAAATATTCATTCCTGAAGAGAACTTCTGTAGTAGCATTTAATGGTGTTTTCTGATCATTTACTAGTCTTGTCTTTCTTTTTTGCTGAGCTAACCTGCTTTTGTCTTCTTACCTTTTCTCCCACTGAGTTTATAGAAACAAACCTCAAGGCAAACAACTGCCATGCAAGTCCATTTATCAGCAGAGGAAAGACAAACAAATTGGCTTTAATCTTAATTCAATTCAACAAGCATTTATTGAATACCCATTTCATGTCAGGTGCTAAGCCAGCAATCTGGGAAACGAAATTAAACAGTTTCTGTTTTCAGGAAGCTTAGTAGAGAGGTAGATATGTAAACACAAAAATACGGTAATGTTTTAAGCATTGCAATATATCCATAATGCAATATGTAATAGTCTATAGGAGGGATTTTAGCATAGTGATTAAAAACGTGGGCTCTGGAGGGACTCAGAACTAGATTTCCTAAGTTTGAACTTAGCACAACATTTAATATCTATGTGACTTTGAGTAAAAACTTAACTTCTCTGTACCTCAGGCTTTTAACCTGTAAAATAGAAACAAAATCGTAGTTACTTCATGGGATTGTAAGTTAATATTTATACTAAATACAAATTAGTGAATAAAGTGCTTAACATAGTATATGTCACATACTAGGTGCAATGTAAATGTTTGTTAAATAAAACAATAAAAAGCTTCTTATTACTTAACAGGTGAGAATAAAAGCGATTCCAGTGGGATACTGGGAAAGGTATTTCAGGTAACTGGCGTCACTTTATAAGGGCCCTTAGAAATGAATCACATCGGCTGGGCGCCGTGGCTCACG